>NW_016193164.1:0-3325 GCF_001687245.7 Rhagoletis zephyria | reverse complement strand
ATTATATGAATAAAGTATTTTTACGAGGTAACGCTCAGCATGTGTTCAAAGGCTCATTTCATTTGTTTGTGTTTGCTCTTTGCCATTGAAAAGACTGCATTGAAGCTGGCGGTGCAATCTCCACTTCGGGGAAGGATGTATTTTTTTAGGCGCATTTGCTTAGCATACTTAGCTACTGCACTTGAGAAATGCCACAGTTTCATTCATTCATGTGCCAACGAATCTTTACAGCCTACTTACATATGTAAATGCATATATAAAAACGGTAATGCGGTGCAACCCTGCAAGCAAGCAATAGGATTTTTCTTTAAATTCGCGTAGTCCCTTTTAAGGCGGTACTAGACCACACAGGAGCCAGAGAAAACATCTCTCTTTTAAATGGTGGTGCCGCAGTTCCTGCCTTCAGCTAATTTTAAGTTTTGATTTGGTCCGATTTTTTATCTAAGCATGGTTTCGTATAAAAATACTTTGTATCTTTTTGTCTAACAGCATTCGAATCCGGGCACTCAGCTGTAGCTAGAACATCTAAATGTGTTTTCAATTCTTCAGTTTCAATTAAATTTCTTACAATTGTTCAAACAAACTTATTTTTAATTAAGTTTTAGAAATTGACGCTTTTTCCGGGACCATTAAATATTTTTGTATATTTCAATTTTCTGATTTATGTAGCTTATGTCGGTTTATTTGCTTATTGCCAACTCATTTCTCGAGAAGGAATACCGGAAGCACTCTCTGTGTAGCGATGTTGAGATATGCATTGCCTTTATGAAGGAAAGGCCTGGACAAAATATCCCCTGGGTATGTACATATATGTACGTACATGCATCTGTATTAGTTCAAGTATTTATTTTGTGGTCTAGTGAAAATTGAGTATCTACTATATATGTAAATGATAAGTGTCCACATATGAATGCATAATACATACTTACATATGTACATATATGAAATGTATGTATGTGTAAAGTTATAGCTGTATACATAGATATTTGCTGAAATTAAAAACAAATCGGAGTTGATGATAATGATCTCAAGTGCCATGAAGGATTAAAGAAGAACTAATTTTCAAAAAAAAAAAAAGAGTTTTTTATCGCTTACTGTTGCAAGAGCGGCGGCGGCCGAATCAAACAAAAAGGAGCTGATACACAACTCAATGGGGGATCACTTAAGCAGAACCATCCATGCAGCATCTAAACTTCAGGGGTTTCAAATACAGTTCTCAAGTGGCAAACGTAGCATTTGTGTTGGTAAGATCATTGCGACCTCAGCTTCAGCGGTGCAAAAAAAGAAAATCGATAGTCGGGATCAGGGCGTTGCGTAAAGAATTTCTAGACGAGTATTTTCCGTTGTTAAAGGTAGTTATTCTACATATCGTCGTTTGAAGTGCAAAACCGCGTATCAGCAAAATGCAAAACCGCGTATGTGAAGTTTTAGAAATTATTTTCTGGAGTGTAAAAACACTTATATTTCAAAATGGTTCTCTTTTTTTGTAAAGCAATCGCATTTCTGGCGGTTTTGTACTTTAAACGACGATATGTAGTTATAAATAAGTAGTGTTGAACAGTATCGATATCAAAAGTACTCAGAACTCGGTTTTCAAAGGATGGACAGTACCCGATTTTTAAAAATATCAATACTGAGTACTCAAAAGTATTCAGTACTCACAAAAGATCTCGAAAGTACTCAGAACTTAAAAGAATTCGAAAGTACTCAGTACTCAAAAATACTCATTACTTTGATACACGTACTCAGGATCAATTCAAAGTGCATATGTACTCAGTAATAAGTTTTGAGTAGATAATTAAAAGTACTGAGTTCTTTTTAAATTCATCGGTATTTAGAAGTTATCGTTCTAAATTTCAAGTTTCATTAATTTTCAAGTACAGTACTTGTACTCAGTGTACAGTTAGCCATTTATTCGGCGTAATTTGGTATTAATATATGTACGTATTAAGAAGAAAAATAAATGAACCTGCACATTTTTACATGCATATGTATGTAAATAGTATAGGGACAAAAGGCCATAAAATAACTGAAAATAAAAAACACATACATTATTTAAGTTAGTTCGTTAGGACTAAATATGTATGTATGTGTGTATATTACTTTCTCACATGCATTGCAAAAGATGCGTCAGTCGATATGAATGTTTTTTACCTATGCAGAAATGTACATATTTACATACAAATAAATTTAAATATACTTATGTATGTGTCTTCGTTCTTCCTTTTATTCTTGTTTGTTTATTGCAACTGAAATGTGCTACATTATATTTACAAACTCAAATTCCACAAGAAAAGTGTTGCACATTACCAACATACATATGTATGTATGTACATATGTATGCATGTATGTATATACATACATAGTTAGCATTCGAACAAGCAATTGCGCCAATGGAACGCATTCCTGAGGAGGTGTTGCAATTCGCGCGCCACGCATACCTTCAATTGTTCATTCATACAAACATATGTACGCACTTACATNGTACTGTGTTTCCATTGGAATTATAAAATCTATTATATTTTAAGACATCCACCAAAATATTTCGGAAAAATATTAAGATTTAAGTGAGCTGGACTGATTTGAAAATACCTCCAAAAATGGAGTTTTTTATGAATAAAAATACTTTCTTAAATATTACTTTTTTTTGAAAAAATCCCCTCAAATATCAAAACGCATAAAAATATTTAAAAAAAATTTAAAAAAATTTTGAACGGAATCGTAATAATGAGATTTTTGATGCAGTTTTTTTAACTTTTTTCAAAGATTGGTATAAGAAAAAATTGAATAACTGAACCTAAACTCTTCCGCACAGAAAAAAAGTTTAAATATACCTTTCGACAGAGATCCCATAAGACTAAATCAGAATAGTTTTGGCCCAGTTATTAATGAAATTAAAGTTTTTCGTAAATCAATCTTAAAAAAAAGGAAAAAAAGCATAAAAAATCTCATTATTACGATTCCGTTGTAAAGGTTTTTAAATATATTTATGCAGATTTTTTAAACTTATACTGTTTTGTCATTTGAGGAGACTTTTTTCAAAAAGTTCTTTAAGAAACTATTTGTATTCATAATTTTTTTTTCAAATCTGTCCAGCTCACGTAAATCTTAATATTTTTCCGGAATATTTTGGTGGCCGTCTTAAAATATAATAAATTTTGTAATCCCGGCGGAAAACTCGCATTTTTTTTTGGTTTGTCGATGCAGTCTAATGTACATACATACATATGTATGCACCAAATGGGATGCCAACAGTGCAAGCATTGTGTTGCCGATGATGTTGAAAAGTCGCAATAACAACAACAACAACACACACACACACACA
>NW_016193161.1:0-3325 GCF_001687245.7 Rhagoletis zephyria | reverse complement strand
TCGTATCTAAAATTATTGTGTCTTAACAGAAGAGTAATTAAAAACTTTATAAAAACTGAAGTTCTTCAGTGACGAATTTCATCAAAAAACTCTGTTTTTATTAAATACTGTAATTAATTTGGTTATATTTTAGTTCTTGTATATTTTTGTGAGTAAACTACTGATTTTAACAAAAAGCTGAATTTTGAAAGAAACTGGGTTTAAACCTTTGTATATAAAGAAAACAATATTTATTTATGTTCATATATTAAAATGTTCATTTATGGAAATTAGTTAGTAAGGAGAGGAAGGCAGCCGACAACAAAATTTTGCTAATCATGTTAATATGTGGACGACACGGTAGAAAAACAGGAAGTTAAAATGGAATATTAATTAAAGCTAAAAAATTATTTATGAACACTAGAGATGTGAAGAGAATTGCGTGTTTTAAAGTAGGCGCTTATGTATTAGAAATAAGAAAATATTTAAAAGCAGAGAGTTTGATCTTTATTTTTGTTAAGTGTTGGATGTCTTCCATATACAATACTTATTTAGGTTAGATAGATTTCGAAATACCTTGATTGGATCTTACAGTAGTATGTAGTAGTATGTTGTAAGTATGTATGTATGTAAAATTTTAATTTTACGTTCTTTTAATATGTTTATTTCATCAACATTAGTATGTATGTATATGTAATCAAGCTTTAAGAAACTTTCAGACATTTTCGTAGTGAACACCCTTCTGCCGAAATTAACACAAACATCAGCAGTCGTCGTTCACGAGCACTTCAACACAAAGCTGTGAAAACTGACGCGAAATGGGATTTTAACAGAAACAAACTCGCACTCATGCGTGACCAAATAATGGAAATTAAATAAAAAAGAAGTGAAATAACATTTCAAATGCTTTTGTTGGCTCCTATCACATTGGATACACGCGGAGCAAACTCATCAGAGCCAGCAAGCGTCAAGGTCGCAAGCAATTTTTCTGGGCATAAAGCTTAAAATTGCTTCCAAAATTAGTATGCGAGAACATACGATACATAGGTATGTATGTATGGAGCTACATAAAAAAAAAATCGTAATAACACGATGTGAGATTAAAAAATTATTAAGTGCATTTGTCAACGTTAACTTATTCTAGTTTGTTGGAAAATAAGTATGAAGCAATTTAATATTAAAGTAGATAGAGGAAGTATTCTGCTGTTCTGATTGTCAACCTCGCAGAAGGTATGAAATTGGCAACTAAATTTTTGTGATTAACAAGAAAATTTTTATTAAGAAGAAAATTTTTATTAAACAAGCAGTTCTTCGAGTGCTCCTACAAGCTTTTCTGGGCTCAGTTCATAATTGCTAGTCCCTCAAAACTCTATTATTTATACCGTCATAGCATTTAACCATAGTTATAACCCATAATACAAGCATTCATTTCAGTAGGATTGTCAGTCGACTCCAGTAGCATTGCTGTCCATTATTGATTGATTATTATTTAGTTATTTATTAAGTGTCATCCCAAACGTTTCACTTAAAAACTCAAGAATATTTCGTCGAATATGTTTTGCCAGGCGGTTGTTTAAATTCACACCTATCGTAAAACATTTGTTTGGCCCTCCTAAGCTTCCTAAGCTTTCGTAAAGAAAATCAGCCGATCGGAGCTGTCATGAAGTACAGCAGCTGTCGTTAAGAGCGGCAGGCTTTATTCAAATGCATTTGATTGCAAGCACGCGTATGCTATCAACAGGTGCTGATGAACGCAAACAGCAAATAATGCAAAGCAGATGTGTGTATGGATGTATGTATTCATATATATGTACAGTTGTCCACAAATAATAGCAGTGCGATATTTTGTCCAGTTTTTATAATTTTTCTTTCTTTTGCTTATTACCTCTAATAAATATGAATATCCAAATTTCAAACTTTGTGCAAAAATTAAAAAAATTCAACAAATTTTCACCAAAATTTCAAAATTTTTATTCAGAATTTTTAGAAAAATGTTTATAGTGCATCGAAATTTTGGGAATTTTTTTTTTTTTTTGGTATGCTCGACAATATTTTTATATAGAAGAAAATGCTTAGCACCGTGAACAAAAAATTGTCGAAAGTCAACGGTATCTTGTAGCCAGTTGAACCTGCAATTAAATGGCCTTCAAAAGTACATACCCAACATTATTCTAATAAATAATAAATATTAAAAAAAAACAAAAGAAAATGAAGTCAAAACTCGTCAAAATATAGTACGAATATTATTTTGGGGACAACTGTATGTATTTACATATAATCATGTATGTATGTAATCTTGACGAAAGCTACTTAGCAACTATTCATGGATGCATGTATGTATCTGTGTTGCGAGTGTATAGAAACAAGGGCAACAACAATGACAGGTGGTGCTGTGTAGGTGGTATTTATCCGGTGTGAGCTACGCAAATGCTGCGTGGGTACGGGGAAACTCTTGATTCGATGAGATGTCGAGAAGTAGTAGAGCAAAAAAAAAATATATATATATATATTGCGCGCAACTTGCAGTCGTCGCCAAGACTGCCCACACTACATGTAAGCAATTCATTCATTCATGGATTGCGGTAGACGACGCACTCACCCAGAGACTCACTCGTTCACTTCTGCAGTCAGACCATCAATATGCAATTCACATAGCTGCTGCTGGTTAAGAGCGACTGTAACAGCCGTTAGACGTGGGTGGCTACTTCCGTAGCAGCGCAGTCGATACTGGTTATTAACACCGATAAAGCGGCGAATAAAAAATGATTCTTTGACGAATTCTAATTTATCCGACTTTCGAATAAATTTTTGAAAATAAGCTAATTTTTCATCGGCAATCAGTTGCAGAATGTCTAATTGGAATTAGTAGGTACATAACATTTGACATACATATGTACATATATAGTTACCGTGTTAAAAGATAACATTTTTGTTAAATATATATATGTATTTAAATATGTCTTCATATGTGCATATGTATGTATGTATGTATCTGCAACACTGATACAAAGTGAGTGCAAATTTCACTAGTGTTACTATACCCACGCACTACCATACTATGTTTTGAGGCTTGGACAGTTATTAGGACCCCATTTATGTAAACCTTAATATGGCAAAACTACTTTAGCGAAAAGTGCCGGCGATGACTGCTTCAACGTAACTCAACTGTTGACAAACCAAATGAAAACTAGCAATAGCCCCTAGTCTGCGGGGAACAGCGTTGAAATTAGATATGGTGGGTACACTCGCATGCACGCAGTTCGCGTTTTACGGAAATCCGGCGAGAATCCAACTAAGCCAGCACACGAATGTCTAAATTGCACAACCGCCGCTTCAAATGCTTTTC
>NW_016193160.1:0-3325 GCF_001687245.7 Rhagoletis zephyria | reverse complement strand
TATTTTTTCACTTAAGAGTAATGATTATTCAAAAAACTCAAAAGCTATAATGGGGTAATATCCGACATATTCGTTTCAGAGGTAGCGACACTCTAATAAAAGGAATAAGTCCTAAAATTCGTAGGTTCTGTTGGTTGCGTCTATATGACCCCCTAAGTTTTTTTTTTTTTTTTTTTTCTAAGAGAAAAACTAAAACTCAATAATGATTATCTATGAGCGAAAAAATAAAAATCATAAAATAATTATTATTTGTGATCGAAAAAGTAAAAATCATAACATAATGATTAAATGCTGATTTAAATTATTTTACTTATAATGATTACCGTCCTTGCTTTAAACGCATAAATATAAGGAATAAAAACAATTTATATTTATTATTGTTCATACGTAGTTGCTTTGTTTCGAAACTGCTTTTTCACAGATTTTAGTAGGATGTATTAAAATACACCTTCAATAAAAAATTTTTAAGTGCCCTACCGGTTTTTGATACTCTTTTTATAATGTTTTTTGCTTCTTCTGTAAAATAAAAAAAAAATTGTTTAGGGCCTTTGAGAATTAATCGGCATCGGTACCGGTACCTGAAAAAATTTAAAATTCCGAAGTTCTCAACTGACAGCTGATTTTAAGTAAACGTTGCAATACCACTTTTTTCAAACAGATTATTCACAATAAATGTATAGCTTTAAATTATAATACACGTTAAAAAAAATCTAGATAGCAGAAAGGTTCGGCTCGGTAAAAACTTCGGTAGTTTTTTGCCGAAGCCGAGCATTCAGCCGAATATGATAATATTGCCGACTAATCTTTAAGCCGAAGTCGAACAATCGGAAAGGAATCGAATATTTTTTTTTTTATGTTACCGCATAACTTTGGACCACATTCTTTTTTCAAAGGAAAGGTGTTACCTCACAGGTGGACCCAAATTAATTTGGTTTAAATCCGATCATCGGATCATGAAGATATTAACGATAATCTTAAATTTTCACATGAGTATATACATAAGTCGGCTTTGTTTTTTGCTTAAAAATTACTTGTTTGTACATTAGGCTTGGATAACAATTCGAAAATGATTGAAAAGCCATTTTTTTTTTAAGTCTCACCTTCCATAATGAATGTGAAAATAAGTTAGTACTCGATTCGAGAACTAGGCCATTCTCCAGCAAAACGTAACCTTTGTTTTCGAATGTATTTTCGCTTCGTTATGAATTTAAAATACAGCCCATTACACTGTGCAACAATTTTAGGGTCATGGAATCCAACATGACCGATAGTACTTGACTAGGATAACAGAACTCTAAAAGTTTATCTTTTTCAGTGTATTCTGTTCAGTTGTATTTCTGCACCAATTTTTTTTTCATAGGAACTCTTCAGAATATTGTAACGGCATAAAGGCATTGGGCTGGATATGGATGTGTTCAGAAAAGCGAGAAAATTGATTTAGTCATATTTCATGATTTAAATCATCTTTAAATTGCCATCAATACTTTGAAATCGGTTAAACAGTTTGATATGGTTGAAATCAGCGTAAAAAGTACTATCAAGTGGGCTTTTTTTTACAGCTATGCGGTTTTTATTCTAGACTTGTTGCAGTCGTTTTTCGAGAGTCGAGTCGTATCGAAAATTGCATAGCAGTCACCCTCATTGCGAAAGTCGTGTCGAATGCAAGTCGTTTTTCGAGAGTCGAATCGTATCGAAAATTTCTCGTCATTGCCTAAAATTTCCACTCGACTAGTGTATTAAAACGGAAAAACTTGGCAGGACTGGATAATTTACGACCATTCTCGTCGTTTACTTATTTCAGCACGACAGTAGTCAATGCCAATGTTGTCGAGAGACGTGCAATTTAGCCTAATTTACGAATTACGCAATGAGGCTGCATCAGCTGGTGGTAGCAGAGGAAGAGGTAGGCCTTCTCCGAGATGTAAAAACCAGATGAAGAAGGACTTGGCTTCACTTGGCGACTGGCTAACTTTATCAAAAGAGATAAAAGACATAAGTTACAATTTCAAACCAAGAAATCAACTCATTTTTAGGAAATAAAAACCATCACTATTAGTTTTAGTTATTTATTTATTATCTTTTTATAAATTGTGGTGTTCTTTACAATTTGACCAGTAATGGTGGTACATATTCTACATCTGTATGTACATAAATAATCATTGCGTACAGTTCAATCAAATGAAATATTAGATGATATACCTTTCCTATTTGAAATGGTTATTTTTTATTGTTGTTTCCTCCGTAAACTCAAAAACCATCAACATAAATAACAGATAAAGTACCAACTTTTTATGGGAAAAATAAATATGTATATTCCCAACAAAATTTGGTTTTAACTTTTACAAATCCGCAATGCGGTGGAAATTGTGCAAATTTATGTCTAATAAACATTTGGCATCGCTACAATTGTCCGCATAATTTGTTAGATACTAAAAAAAAATGTAAGATTTATTAAAAACTCACCACATTTACTTGCTCAAAAGTAACCAAAATCAAAATTAATGTAGTTTGGTTTTCTTTCTTATTTATTTATTTTTCGATTTAAACATGTGTAAACTGCTTTTAGTCATCAACTGACTTTTGATTTCTTCTAAAATGTGTATTTTTGTCTTAGTCGGCTATATGTTGGCACTGGCTCTGTACTTGTTTTATTTTCTTTTGTTTTTCACAATAATGTTGTAACTCACAAAAATGTCCCATATAATTTGGGTCTTGTTTTTTCGTTTCATGCTGGGATTTACATATATCAAAATCATTATTTTTATAATCATTATTTTTTTACGCTTAACTCTAACGTAAGTAGACTGTTATTTAACACATATGTATGTATGTATGTATGCTCTTGTTTTGCGCACAAATTCTAACTATCAAATGCAGATATGTAAAACGTACATACAAATATTTGCATTAATGTGTTCGCCAAATTTTTTTTTGAGGTCAATTTTTGATAAATATTGTGAACTGCCTGAAAACAGGTTGTGGCCTTGTTTATTATTTTCATTTTCATTTTCCGTTATTTCCGTTTATATCGTATGTATGTTTTTGCATTTTTGTATAAATGATTTTTGTATGCTACGCGTTTATACTGATTCCCCTCGTTATTCCCACGTAATAATTTATCTGATTTGTTTTAATTAAAATGTGCATTCCACTTTCTTACGATCGGCGGCGAACTTCAGTGTAAATCAACACTTTATGTATAAGTTTTGCTAATATTCTTGTTTTGTATTGTTTTTTGTTAACATAGCCACGACCAAAAATGGATACTTAACTCTTGGTTCTTTCAAATTTATAGTAAATAAATAGTTTGTTAATAAATATTAGT
>NW_016193159.1:0-3325 GCF_001687245.7 Rhagoletis zephyria | reverse complement strand
TCCACATACATATGAACATATATTACCCTTCATATCAATTCAGGTGGCTCTCTCTATATCTTTTCCTCTTCAAATACCTTTATTTTAATCTTTCTTCCCCTATCTTCGTCTTTACTTTTATCGGTATCCTCAACCTCATCTTTGTTTTTACTTTTATGTTTATCATTTTCTTCATCTGCATATTCCCCTTCACCTTTGCCCTGATATATATGTACCATTTCCGTTGCATCATTTCCGTTGCACCATTTTATTAGCAATTTTTTGTTAAATTAATACCATACACTCAAGAAGCACTTGTTTCAGCCCCAATAATTTCCGTTGCAGCATTTCCGTTGCATCATTCCCGTTGCACCATTTTCGTGTGCAATTTCCGTTGAATTTGCCAATTTACTCCCAACCAACCAACCGCCGCTAAAAAAGTTTCACTTCAATTAAATATTGATATGAAGCAANGATATATATGTACCATTTCCGTTGCATCATTTCCGTTGCACCATTTTATTAGCAATTTTTTGTTAAATTAATACCATACACTCAAGAAGCACTTGTTTCAGCCCCAATAATTTCCGTTGCAGCATTTCCGTTGCATCATTCCCGTTGCACCATTTTCGTGTGCAATTTCCGTTGAATTTGCCAATTTACTCCCAACCAACCAACCGCCGCTAAAAAAGTTTCACTTCAATTAAATATTGATATGAAGCAAAAAGTGTTAATTAAGTATAGAAATAATTAATAAAAGTAATATACCAGGTATAAGGACTAGCTACGAAATCTAAGTTGTTGTTTATATATTAAAAAGTTATTTGAAATTTCACACATTTACCATATTCGCAAATCTCGAGTGATATATATTTTCTTTTTTGTTACAATTGAAATCATAACGTTAGACCGAACTTCTCGCGGACGAAGCTGCGGAAAAAGCTAGTATGTACATTGATATACATATACTTCGGCATCTGAGATAAATCTTCTATTTTAGATATCCCATCTTGCCCTCAGCTGCCGCAATTTAAGCGCAACTTCGCCTGCACTCCACAGGATTCACAAATTCAATAAACTGTAACATGAAGCCTTTGCCTTTTCTTCTTTGAAGCTCTGTTTCCAAATTCGACATAAATGCCGCAATTATTGTCAAAATGCACACAGTTCATAGTTCGGTATCCGAGCAACAGCCAACAGCTAAAGCACCAGAATATACATACATAATAGGACGATACCCTACGCTATGCAAGTAAGAAAGCCAACCAAACAACAAAGTCGCTGCAAGAAATCCGGTCGCACAGCTATATTTCCGCCGAATGCTTCCGTCGGAAGTGAAAGGCAATACAACAGTTGAGGATATGCACGCTTTTATTTGCATGTGCATCGTCTCATTGCAACACCACCCAACCCTGTTTTCCTCTGCTCATTCGCTTTGCCACAAACATTAGCTGCAGTTCTTTGGCCTCACAGCAGAATTCTGCATCATCTGTTGGCTGCAGCGCTCCTGACCGCTGCTTTTGGCGTGATTGCAATTGAAGTTGATGGGGTTGTGTTTTCCTACTCTTCCACTGCTGGCTTGTTGGCTTTTTGAAAAAAAAAAAAAAAATGTTGGCCAAAAAGATAGCTGCAATGTTGCTTGAATCTTTGCGCTCTGACTACATACTTACATACTCGTAGCTTGTTGCTTTTGCGTTTGATAAAGCTTACTTCGTTTGCGTTTTGGCAGTTGATTTGTATTTGCGGTCCTTTGATGTGCAATTTCTTGCTGGTTTCGTATTTAAAACTCATTTTCTATGTGAATGTGTGTGCGCTGTAGTTATTCAACTAGTACTTGTATTTATTTATGTTTGTATTTTGGTTTTCTTCTTTACTCATCTTTGGCTTGGTGAATAACTTTAGCCGCAACCGCTGTCTGAATGACTGCGGCGTACTGTCTCGGAACTTTGCTTTAAGCATAATACTCGTATTATAGTCCAATTTGCTTTGATTTGGTGTTGGTAGGTCTGGCAAGTTCCGCGAATGGCAGGCAGCAACTGGTGGCAGTGGATGATGTCGATACTCCCCGGCAAATCTTTAGATTAGGAGTTCTTCTAACTTATATATGTATGTACACTTTGTAAACATTGTACAACATTTTCTGTAAAATATTTCACGAAATTATTTAACTCTATAACATGGCTTTCCCGCCCAGGAAAATTAATTGGGTCCTTTTCAAAATCCTGTTGAAAGTTAGAGCGGTGTCGTTTTTAACCCCCATTAATCCAGTCGATGAAGTTTAGGTGGCAACGCGCCGAACTTATCAGAAAGCTTTTGAACAGGAAAAAATATCAAATCTAAAGGTCGATTATAGGGCTGCTTTCAGTAACTACAATAAACTTCGTAGACGCTGTAAGACGGAATCGTGGAGGAGAAATATGAGTAAAAAAAAACTAGCCTAGGACACTAATCATCCAAATCAAAACCGAAGATACAAGTGAAGTGGTGCCAATATATTCCCTTGTGACACAATCCGTAGAGATGAATGATTGATGGTGATCAAGGATGCCCAAGTTCTGAATTTTTTTAATCATAAAATATTAAATTTCTCGTGACGGTGACGTACCACCATTAGCAAATTTCCGCATAAGCTACAACGCGCTTTATGATCCATTTTTGCCATCTTGTATATGCATAACCAGAAGATAATAAGTGAAGCCATTTTAAAAGGCTTAATCAACAAGGACTGCAAAAAGTGCTTCCCTGTGTGCTTCCTAGAAAGGTGTTTCCTATTTAGAATTTACGCGAATGTTCTTAAGTGAATATTTATATTACTCAGCATTAAAAATTAGATTCAATAGGCATAATAAGTCTAAATAAAACTATTTGATATTAACCTTAAATGAATTCCTTAAATAAGTATGATTAAGAAAAACTTAAAAAAAACTTCTTCAAACAAAGAATGGTAACAAAGGCCTTTTTGATGAGATCCTGAAATTACCTTCTGGGTAGTACTTATGTATGACCACTCAGCCGTGTACCTGATCACGAACTTCCACTTTTTTGGCATTTGCCTAAAAAATAGAGATTTTAATCAAATAAACTAAACAGAAAGAAGGTAAACTCACCAGATGTTCAACTACTATAGCTGTTACTAAAAACATATCGTTATCAATTTGACAGAAAGCTTAACCCATTTTTCACAGCGAAATCTGTTAAAAATTAAAGGAGTGTCTGCACTGACCTTCATTAAAAAAAAACCAGGACAATTTAAGTGTGGACCAGGACACCAGGACAATTTGTCTAAATCAGGCTAAATCCTGGTAGCCCTACACTAGACTGGGTCGGTCCCCATACAAAAAAAAAA
>NW_016193158.1:0-3326 GCF_001687245.7 Rhagoletis zephyria | reverse complement strand
TTATTTTAAGTTTTAGCTCAGTCTGTGCTACTATGCACGTATTAGCTATGTAGGTATGTACATACATATTTAGCAATAAAGTTAAGGTTTACGATGCGCTTACAAATTTACATACATAAATATTATGCAATATTTAATGAAATGCACTTTAAATTTTCATGGAATTTTTCACATCTCACACTTTAATATCTGCGTTCTTTGTATTAAATTTATATTCATTTTTAGTCGAATTCAAAAATAAATACATTTTTTATTTCTTACATGGAAAATCAATCGATATATCATTAAGGTGGTAAACAATATTTAATCAAACAAATCTTTGCCGAATAAGGCTATTTTTTATGCTATTACTTGTAAAACAATACTATTTTTCTTATTGAAAAAAATCTCATTAAAGGCCGCTCAAAGCGAATATTTTAAATTTAAATATCCAATATGTTACTACGTGTCAAGTTGCAAAATTTTTTCCAAAAAGCGGTCAAATGGTCAGAAACCTTTTAAAGGGGTCAGATTATAGATTTTGAGTTGAGTTAAAACGTGCGAAAAAAGCCTAAAAGTAAAATTTCCTCGCTTCCGCTGGCTTGGTCATGTCGTTCGAATGGACGCCGACAATCCAGCAGAGTAAGCTTCACTTGGCATTTCTAATTGGCGTTAGTTGAGACAGAAGATAAACGACTGGCGTACTTTGTTGAACTCGGCCAAAATCGCTTAGGTGGTTACAGCGCCAAATAAGAAGAGAAGTTCCGTTTTCTAATGTAGGTTTTAAAACTATCTATCCTTCAAACACATTTTTTAGAACAAAATTTGTGTTTAAAGTGCAGACAAATTATAACACCTATATGATAAAACGGCTCTAAGTCCTGTTCTTTTAAAATTTCAATACATGCTTGAGCATTATTTCTTCCAGCACCTATTGGCCATTAACTTTCCTCAAAATGGTAAAAGCTATCGATTTCAGGACAGTAGTTTCTTTTACGATGTTCTGAATATTAGGGACAAGTTACAGACACCGCCCAAGATAGAATTGTAGTGACCGTAGTTAAATCAATTTATTACAAGCAGTACACTCTTGCTTTTTTCCTCGACATAGAGTGAGTTTTTGCCAAAATAGCTTGGCTGGCAGCTCTAGCAGACGAAATTGAAATACTTACCTCGTCATAGTTACGGGGGGTTATCGATTTCGGCGTACTCGATTGTGGCCGGGTTCATCTTTTCCACTGGTTTGGTGTTGTCATTAAACGAGATGGAAAAGTCCCTTCATAACTTTGGTATATATGTATGTGATGGATCACTAGTGTGTCGTGATTGCTCGAGCAGGAGTGTTTTTAAAAAAATCCCTTTTCTTATTAATGATTTCTATGTAAAAAACCTTATCTTCTTTCTGTCTGCTTACCAGGCAATCGAAAAGTAGCTCCTTTTGCACCTCACAGCGGGCCTGGGATTTTGGACATGAAACGTTCCATATTTATTTTGTTTGTTGAACATAGCTCTCAGAGAATGTGTCTGTAGCTTTCCAACGTTGAACTTTCCTTGTGTTACGAAACTCAGATTTTTTACTGAACAGAGGCGGGTAAGTATATGTCTTGGCTGCAACAAAATTGTCATCTGAGTCGACGTTTTAGTACGGCCACTGAAATGCTACGGACCTCGACGAAGTCGATCAGTCGCAGTCCGTTATCGGATGTTCTTTCGGTGGGTGGGACCTAAGATTCCCACTCACCACCCTTGAAATTAAAGCGCTAAGCGATCATAGCAGATGTATTTGGTCCCCTGTAGCTTCTCGGCCATCGGTGCGTAGATGCTGAGAACGAAATTTTTTAGAATTGATGTTCAACGTCAGTACTCGGAGGCGGAGTCATAGTTGATGCCGCAAGGCCCCACGTGTTTCTTGCCTTGTCCGGGACATATCAAGAAGTCTAGAAAGTGTAATTATTTAGACCAAGTCAACATGGAATATTCTCAAATCAGCATTTTTATATGAAAGTAGTTTAAGTACAATATATTCTTTTTACGAAATACAGAAACAGCTAACCTATGTTTGTTTATGTGTCTTTCACACTTATTCCATTTCCCGAAGCAGCGGTTTCCATTGGGTACTATATTAGCACCCAAAGTTCATTTATTTAGTATAAAATCGAAGCTCTATTCCTAATACAAAAACTTTCTCTTATCGCGCGCATTAAAGGAGTAGCAAAAAAAAAAAGTGAATTCACTCCAAAGCCAACAGCCAACTGCTTTGTGCGTTTCAGCAATCGTTTTATGTATGTATGTACATTAGAGTAGTTCAAAAAAAGTCGTTCCGAGATAGAGTTTGGGGCATCTTCCAAAATGTTTTCCGCTTGCCGAAAAAGGTGCTGATAACAAACTCTACGTTTCTAAGCATACATTTTGGAGATGCTCATAATGCTCATATTTTAGTCTAGAGGTATTGTGTACATATATTAATCAAAGACTTGGTTAAGCAACCTAAGCAAATTTTAAATTTAAATTATCTAAAAAAATATCACAAGCTTCAGTTGTCATGGCAACAGTGTCTTTTTGCAAAAATCACCAATATTTTTGACGGTTTCGCGGCGCTCCAATAGCGCATTTCAAGGTCATTGAGCACTCTACGGGTATATTGGTTACAGTGGAAAATTGAATGTTAGTATAAACAAAGGGCGTGCCCCGTTTTCTAGGATGAAGTTTTCCCCCTCATACAAAAGTTGGACCATTCTAATGTACATATGTACGTTCAACTCAGTACAAAAATACATACATACATAGCATACATATGTACTCAGGTGCACACATTGATATACATATCGAGCCCTAACCGCCAAAATAACGTAAGCGACATTTTTTTCAAAATTTTCTTTTTGATGCAGAAATATTCCTAGAGCATCTAGATACATTTCTGCATCAAAAAGAAAATTATGAAAAAAATGTCGCTTACGTTATTTTGGCGGTTAGGGCTCGATATGTACATAAAGGTATACATATATCTGTGGTCATAAGCAATAACCGCCTAAGTCGACATAAGAAAGAATTGAATTATATATGCTATCGTATTCTGCAACTAAATACTATTCCATGTGTATGTGAAATCCTCATCTCGCGAGTTAGGCCATTTAAAAAGTTCTAGACGATTTTGGCTTTCCCATAAGGTTTACATTTGGATTGCCCAAATTTTTAAATCGTTTTTTATCGAATTCAGGTTTTTCGACTTAAGCGGTTATTGCTTATGACCACAGCTACATATTACGAAATAGGTATGTTTACACTTTTGCTTCCTTTATTTTTAATCTGTAAACATAACAATACCTTCCATTCATGTTGGCCATTTG
>NW_016193157.1:0-3326 GCF_001687245.7 Rhagoletis zephyria | reverse complement strand
AAATTACTAACTCGATTACTGAGATACATACACGCATACATACACATTACCATAAGCTGATGGAGCCACGCCCATTCCCATAGATTAAAAAAATACATTTTCGTCTAAAAAACTACACTTTTTGTTAATTTTTAGTAATTTAGCCTCAGAAATATAGTAGTTTTTGAATTTTTCAAAAATTCCGTTTATGGTAGGTAGGCGTGGATTCAGTCCACTTTCGCCCGTCACCAACTTTAGTTAAGACATCTCAATTGCTCCCTCGACTGTAAGACGGGTCCGGCATATCTCTGCTAGCTTAAATCCCTAATTACCGCTAGTCTATTATAGTAGACTAGCTGACGTCGCAGTCTACGTCGCGGCTCCCTCAGCCTAGGAAACACTATAGTGATTTTGAAGCCTAGTTTTGAGGTTGATAGAGAGCTTCCTAAAAGGAATCCCTACACCAACCTTTGATCTCGACGCACGCGATGTTAAGCACGGCGTTTTGTGCCACAGCGAAAGTCAATGAGGGCGGTTCACTGTTCCCGATCCAGCTGTCTATGCGTAGGAAGGCTTCTACTATCGACCTAACGATCGAGCACGCAAGTCCTGCAGCCCCTACGGGGTTTTAAGCAGAAATGAAGAGAGACCGGCTTTTCAAAAATCCTTCAGAGGGACGTGAGAGCTTTTGCCGGTCTACGGTATAAAACTAACCCCGACCATTTCCAAAACGCTGAGAAAATGCTCACGCCCAATGCAACTAACGAATAATGAAGACGACAACACCTTTACGGATTCAGTAATGGATCGCACGCCCAAGCTCTAAAGTTTCTACTAGTGCTAACTAGTTTGACTGTACTTACATTTTGGAGGTATTAACTTAGTATTTTTTTAAACCATTTTCTAACAAAAAAGCAGACGAGTGTGAAGGCTAAATAGCTAATTAATTTTGTTCGATTGCCTGTACCGATGGAATTTAACGTTACGTTCATTTGACTTTACATAAAAGCGGCGTCATTAATGCACTTAAGATAGCATTCCCTATGTCACGGTCGTGATATTATTTATGGTACCGCTTTTCGAGGAAACCTAATATCAAGTACACTTAAGCACTGTTACGCATGAAATCGACCATAATTCATGCGTGTAAGTAATGCAAAACGCGTTAAATTGAATGAATGGATATTAGAAGTAAAGCGAGTTAAAAAATCACGAAATTTTTTATGAAATCGACAGCTGAACATTTTTGTAAGAATGCCGAATGTTAAGAAAACAAAGGGAGGAAGCTGTTTTATTGGCCAAAATTAATCATGGGTAAACAAGTATGTATGTTATTTAAGAAGACATAATTTTTTTATTAATTGGAATTCGATATCTACATTTTTCCAGAAAAAAAAGTCTTAACCCTTGACGACCGATGGTTTACTTTTTAATTGGTGGTTTTATTGAAAAAGTTTGAATGCAGTTTTTATCTAATATTTATTTTGTATAAAATAAAAATTCCACCTAGTTACAAATGCAATTAATAGAGAGGTTAATTTTAAAAAACCATTGCCAAATTACATATCGTCGGCGATACTGCAAAATGTTCTATGTCACTTATTACCTCTGGTGCTTAATTGATCTGTTATCTGTATTTGATCGCTTCTGAGAACCGGTCATCTTCATCAGCCAAAGGTAGACAGTTTTGTCATTCATTTATTAGGGTGTAACGATTTACAGATGCATGCCGGTGCACGTAAGATACCATCTAAGTGTCAAGGGTACTAATAGACATAGACCATTTTGCAGTATCACCGACGATATATTAATTTTAATTGAAAACCTGAATGCTTTCTAATTTCTAATTTTTCTGCTGAAAAGTGCATAGCAGCAGCAACAAAATCTTAAATAGCTTTGTGTTTCCTCTCTTTACTGAGTTCTTCCCTCCAAATTGCAAATAGTTCACTACTGGCAGTATAATGAATACCTACAAAAAAAATTAAGTTTCTCCGAAAACGCAAAAAAAAAATCGCAAAATAAAATTAGCACACTAAACTCAGAAATCTTCATTTTACATATTTTTAATAGTCTTAGCGCAGCCAAAAACGGCTAAAATGTTAAAAGCATATACAAATATAATTTTTAAGAAAAAAATAATAACTAAAGCGTACAATTGGAAATGTCCAAGGACAAAAAGTTTACTTTTGTAAGTGCGAAAAACGACTTTTGGCCACATCAGTTTTCATATTAAATTAAAAATAATAATAATTTTTTACTTAAATAGCTTACGTGAAAATCTATTACAACTGATTTTTTATTTACCTCACAGCTGCTGATTATAATCCAAATACAGCCTAGAAAATTGTATCACACACTTTGCGAGATTATCTTATTTTTAAACACAAACTTATTTTCCACTTTTATGTACATGTATATTTACATACATATATTCATTTTCAAAAATAAATTTTTGAGCACTACTTATCGCTATTGCACATTAAAAATTTTGCTATATAATTTGTATCTATTTTAGTGCTGGATGATTTTATTTTTAAAAATTTGTTTGAGACTTCTTTGCATTGTTGTAAGTAGCAAGATATAGATTAGCCTTATTTTTTGTTTTCTAATTTTTTCGGATTATTTTAGTATCTCAGATCACCGCGAACACATTTGTCTGGGTATACTGCCTAACTTCACCATGGCACGCTGCTTTTCTTATGAAGAGCTTCTTTCTAATTTCTAAATCGACCACTCACAATTTCTTTTTTTCTTGCCCCTTTTCGCTTTAATTTTCAATTAAATTTTTCACTAAAGAGAAACCTGCCAATGCACTACACTTTTGGTTGCGCTAACACAACCACGTTGCTCGCCGTGGTCGATGCGTTCGTTGTCAACGACTTGGTGGGAATATTATCCACAAACAATTCACTAATCGTAGCGGACTCAGGGGAGGCACTATTAACGTTGGCACTTGTGGCCGCTTCAACACTCTTTCCACGTGTAGCTGCCGCTGCAGCGGTGGCCACTTTATTGCTGTTGTGGCAGTTGAGCAGAAATAACACCAGCGACACTTCAATTAGACGCGAAGCACCATCATAGACTGCACCGGCAAAACGTTCCAGGCTAATCCAACGCGGCACACTCATGTACAAGCACATACTGAGTGTGCTTAACTGGGGCGCGGTAGGTGGCGGCGAGAGGTATTAGTTAAGCAACGTTAATCTATATTCGCAGCCATGGAAAAAAACTATGAAAGCGCGAAAATATAAACGCAGCATTTTATCGAACAAGCGCTAATTCAAAGTGGCATAAAGGTGCAAACGAAACTTCATTCTACGTCGATAAGTGTTGATTGCAACGCGCGA
>NW_016193156.1:0-3326 GCF_001687245.7 Rhagoletis zephyria | reverse complement strand
TGCATCAAAATAAGAATAATGTTACTCATACGCCGTGTTATCTGTGTATAAAGTTCGCAGTGGCCTGTAACTTCATTAAATACTTGAAAATGTTTGTGCTTATGATATGATGTAAATATCTATTTAAATAAAAAACAACACCGAACGTAAAAATGAGAAAACTCATCTGTCATACTATTAGAATTATTATCTATCGCAGTTACGTAACCCTTATGAAACTGATAACAAAAGAGAGAGCAGGCCGGTGTGTCGTCATAAACCGCAGAATTCAAGATTATAAATATTGGATGCAGACAAATTGTCAAACTGAGAGATACATACAAAATTTCTATTCTTAATTCCTTGATTAATGTGGAGCTAATTGTATGCATATGTGCATGCCACCCTGCTGGAGATGTTTAATTTAGATTGTGAGTTTTGATTAGTAAACAAGTAATTTTTAAGCAAAAGACAAAACCGACTTCAATTCTCATATCAAAATTTAGGAGTACCGTTATTTATTTACGATCCAATGATCGTATCTAAACCAGATGGGACTACCTCTGAGACACTACCTTTCCGATACAAAATCGGAAATTATCGAAATCAGTNCAAAAACTAAAATATTCCGACGAACTGATAAACTCCTCCTTTTCTTGAAGTCGGTTAAGAAGAATTGGCCCATAAATAAATTAGATACATGAATGTTTTTTGCGCGGTAAACTTTCCGCTGGAAACACCCGTATACAATAATAATAATAGATACACAGATTGGCGCTTCCACAGTATGTTTGTGATTGGCCGAGCTTCCGCTCTGGTTTGTGGCGTGCGCCTTGATGTTGTCACACAAAGGAGAGGAGCCTACACCGAACACTCAGAGGTTTGCCATTGCATGGCAATCGACCACAGCCAACTTTTTTATGTTGTCCGGAAACTAGGCTCAAAATTGCCTATTTTTCAAAGCGTGAATATGCTAAACTGGCGCCCCTGGATTTAAGGCCCATGATGCCAATATCAACTGTGTACGTCATTACCATCGTTCTTTTTCGAAAGTGAATCACATTTTCTACATCCGCGTGGGATTCTCTTTTTTTGTGTTATCAAAATTGCTTTTAAATCGACAAAAAGGTGGTGTTTACCGATTTACTTATGTCTTCTACAGCTTTTGACGTGTTTTGAAAATGGTCTGCATGGATGACTGCACCTGAAGGTTTGAAACCACTCTGACATGGTCCAATCAGTTGGTGCCTGAAGGGCTTGCGACTTGCACACCGTATCGGCGATGAGACCTTATAAGGAATTTTATGAAAACTTTGAAAAGCGACAGGGCAATTTTTCACAATAACTTTATATTTATTTAAAAAAAAATTAAGACGTATTTTATTTATCTCTGAATTTTTACAAACACATTTGTGCAACCATAATACTTTAGTAATGATTACTTCCATTATTTCCTGCAGTGAAAGTGCCCACATTCGGCCGGCGCCATTTTCAATGTTTTATGATTTGCATTGGCTTCGCTGCCGCATTTGCGATGCGCGTCAATCTCTCTGTAGCAGTTGTGGCTATGATGGATAATAAAGCAGCGAATCCAGACTTTCCAGTAAGCTTTATGCTAGCAACTAAAAATTTGCTAATATGCTCCATATGTTCATTTAATACTACATATTCTCATTTACTGCGCAGGAATACCACTGGTCGGAAAAGATAAAATCGCGCGTTCTCAGCAGCTTCTTTTGTGGCTATATATTCACACAAGTGCCCGGCGGCATACTGGCGCGTCGTTTCGGCGGTAAGGTCTTGCTTTTGTCCAGCTTATTTATTACCAGCGTTATGGCTCTGCTGACGCCACTGGGTGCCAGTATTGGTGGCTGGAAGTTAATTTGCTTCCTACGTTTCCTACAAGGTTTGGGTCAAGGCGTTACGATGCCCGCAATACATACACTCGTCGCTAAATGGTCGCCCGTGGAGGAACGTAGCTCTCTAGCTGCTTACAGTTATTCAGGCGCTCAACTGGGCACTGTAATTATACTTGCAGCGAGTGGTGTGCTAGCTTCCTCGAGCATGGGTTGGCCTAGCCTTTTCTATATACCTGGCGGTGTGGGTCTACTTTGGTCGGTGACATGGATTTTGTGAGGTGCAACTTCGCCAAGTGAATGCCGGAAAGTGAGTGCGGCTGAAAGAGCCCTTATTGAAGCGTCTCTGAAGAGCAATGCGAAGCAAGAAGAAATCAAAGGTGCATTACCTGTGCCATGGCGGCGAATATTAACCTCGCGTCCATTTTTCGTGGTCTTGGTGTCACACTGCGCTAATTCGTGGGTTTTTTGGACACTACTAACTCAAATTCCTTCATACATGAAAAGTGTGCTTGGCATGGATATAAAGAGTAATGCGCTACTCTCGGCTCTGCCCTACTTGACAATGTTTCTTTTGGGCTTGGCGTTGTGTCCAATCGAAAACTTCTTGGAGAAGAATAATCACATCAGCGCAACTGCAAGTCGGAAACTATTCAACACCATCGGCCTATGGATACCGGTGGTGACGCTTATTTGGTTGGGTTATATGACACGCGATCAGGTTGATTTGGCTGTTACATTATTGACATTGACTGTGGGTATTAGCGCTGCAACGCATTTGGGTTTCCAAGTGAATCATATTGACTTGACGCCCAATTTTGCCGGTACACTAGTTGGCATAACCAATGCCAGCTCTCAAGTGATGAGCGCCATTGCACCATTAGTGCTGGGATACGTTGTTACAGATGCGGTTCGTAATTAACATTCGATTTCTGAGATTCAGTTGTTTATTTAAAAACTCTATTCTACAGAGAAATCCTGATCAGTGGCGTATTATATTTTTCATAGCGGCGTCTATTAGTTTCTTTGGAAATCTACTGTTCGTATTTTTTGGAACGGCTGAGGTGCAACCATGGAATGATGAAGAAGCAGTGAAGTCGCATGAGTTAAAGCCACTCAAGGAAAAGAACATTGAGCTATCTAAAGCAAATACGGAAGCGTAGTTAAGAAAAAAACCTAGAAAACTGCCGATTTACAAGAAAAAACTCTATAATTTAAAAACTTGAAATTTGTAGCCATATTTAAGATAAGAGAGCAATTATACATTAAGTAATGTTATAAAAATAAGCTTTTTTACTGACTTATTGCTTATCTTTTATATTTCACGTATAACTCCATGAATTTGCGCAACTTTCCAGACTTTAAGCTCGTATGTCCGTTATCCGATTTTTAAAATTTGTTTGCCTCAACAAGCAAACCTATCCGAAGCATATGCTTCGTAGGTTAAAAAAAAAAGGAACAGTCCAGCGCCTTCGTCTTGGTCTGCAGGCT
>NW_016193155.1:0-3326 GCF_001687245.7 Rhagoletis zephyria | reverse complement strand
GAGAAGTAAGTCCAGGAAGACAACTTTAACTATATAGCAGATTTTCGCCTAATAGCTGTAAAGACCGTTTCTAGCCACGGCATCACGGTTTCCATGGGGATTTCGAAGCATGATGGAAAACAATTTATCGCGAAGGTACTTCTTTCCTTAACTGTAAACGTATTCATCTGCTCCTATGATGTTTGGAAGGTGTTTGTTGTTGTTGCTGCAATTAAAATCTTCTTGGGGTCACTGTTCATCCTTTGGATTAGTCACTTCGTCTGTAATGGGTTCTCTAAACCAAAAATCTAGATATTTCTGTTAGAAGACTTAGTAGATGGTAGATTGAGGCAATCAAGTAACATTAATAAAATATCTTAGGTTTTAGGTTTCCCAAAACTCCGAACTTCATTTTTGTGGGTGAGTGGAGGGGCGTATTAAAATCTGAAAAATGTTGTTATTGCTTAACTTCAAACTTAAATAAGTTACCTACTATATGAACGTGCCCGCGTTGTTTTGTGTATATATGTAGTTCCGACAAATATATATGTATATATTTTTTACGCTACTATTTAATACAAGCCATTTTAATAACTTAATTTTTTCCTTCTCTTTGCAGGTATGTACCAATTTTTCCGGTCCAATTAGTAAGTTCAACAACAAAACAACTTCAATCAATGCTCCAAAACAAATGTAATGCATTTAAAATGGAAGTGCAAAAAGCATTATGAGTCTAAAATATGTATGTATGTATGTACCAATTGTTGCATCATCGCCTCGTAAGTTCGCTAGTTGCATCAATTGATGGCTACTGTTAACTCATTTGTTAAGTCTGCTAAAGAGCGAAATACACCACACAAGCGGTTTGACAAACCAAGCGAAATTTCCCTTTGCTTCAAGCGTGTATGGGGGTGTTTGAAGGTTTGACGGCGGTTTGTCAAACCTTCAAACACCCCCATACACAGCACAAATGGCTTGAAGCAAAGGGAAATTTCGCTTGGTTTGTCAAACCGCTTGTGTGGTGTATTTCGCTCTTAAGTGATCGACTTGCGTGCGTAAAGTACGGACGGCAATGCTTAGAGGATGTAACTGAAGGAAAATGCATATGCATGAATACACATACTTATGTACCTACATGTATATGTATGTACCAAAAAAGTTTGTCTGTTTATGCTACGCATCACGAGCTACGAGATATTTTAGTACATACATATTCAAATATGTGTGTATGTATGTATGTATACATATAATGTGTGCATATAAACAAACTGGCACGCATTCGCTCAATCGATCGACTTTTCTCAGTTACACAATTACATCATACCCTGAATGCAATGAGTGCATTTGCGATTGCTTTATTCCTCTTACATTTCAATGCAACTATACAATTACTTGGGTACGTCAAAAAAAAAAAATGCAGTTTTTCCACCGGTATTATAAAATTTATTATATGTATTTTGAGACTTCCACCCACCGAAAATATTTCCGGAAAATATTTAAAAATTAGCGTGAGCTAATTCAATATTTTGACTACGTTACCTTTTAAGCTGAAACTCTTCCATCATCTGAGGTGGTTTACTAAAAAAAAAAACATATTTTTAAATTTTTTTATTTTTATATTTACAAAAAACTCGATTTTCGGAGGTAGCTCCAAATCGATCCAGCTGACGTAAATCTTAGTATTTTTCAGAAATATTTCGACGGAAGTCTTAAAATATCATAAATTTTATAGTTCCGATGGGAAAACTGCATCGATTTTTGTTGTTTTTTAGAGTGGTGCGCCCTAATGTACATATGTATATATGTTTGTTTTTGTATGCACGCATGCGCTTGTGTGTGCAGTGATCGTTTGTATGCTTGGCAATTGCTTTATTTGACTTGGATTTTTAGCAAATTGGCTGTTACATTTGAGTAAATAATATGCAGACAAAATTAAAATAAATCGATTTTCAACATAAAATGTGAAAAATCGAAAATAAATTTTTCCATAAACTCATGGAGCCATAAACGAATTTGCGCATGTGGGTCAACTGTTCCAATACATTTGCATGCCCCCATTTCTTCATTTACTTCGTTACCATATCAAATGGCCTAGGCCATGCTATGGAAGTTAAACTTCTCATTTTATTCTGTAACAATTTGTTCATTTATTAAGTACCCGGCGAACTTCGTTTTGCCCAAACTTAATTTTTTTTAAGGAAAATTTTGGTACATCACTTTCACCAACTATTTACTTAACGACTTCCGGTGGCGCATTTATCTGCTATGATTATGGTTTTACGGTCGTCAGAGGGCATATATTCCATTGCCATTTTAAATAACCTAACGAAAGCGTTGCGTCCGTGACAAAGTTCTTGCAATTTTCCAATGATCTGACATTTCATAGGTAGCACAGTTAATCGCACAACGCTGATCAGTTTCGATAATAGAGTTTCCAAAGAAATAAATTTGAATAACTTTTTGCATTTTATTCACTTTCTGGAACAATGATCTGGTTCGATAATGAAGCTACTTGCTTGCAAAAAATGCAACTAATCTGGGACGACTCCGGGAGCAATCGCAAAGGAATATGCGACTAATACCACTTTTGATCTCTTTATATGGAAAATGAACTGCTCGCTTTTGTTCGAGCATGTCTTATGAAGAGACTAATTGTGCCCCTTTTTACCCGAATGGGTATTAAAAAGCGACTAGTAACTTAAAAAAAATAAAAATAAAAATTTTCGCCAACTGTGATTCGAACCGGGGCTCTCAGGTTTGTTAAGCGTATACTCTCTTTCTGTGCCAACGCCGTACATGAAATTTCATTGACTAAGTGCGTACATGTCATTAAATCGTTAATAGTACCCGTTAGAAATGAGTCGGTCACTAATTGATCTCCAATTATTCCCGCAAGGGATGAGTCGAGACTAATTGACTTCCAATAATACCCGTATGTATGAGACTAGTCGCGACTAATTAATGCGCAATTGTACCCGATTGAGACTAATCTCGGAATACATACTCTCTTTAGAAATTAGTCGCGCAATTTTTTACAGGGTTGATATCAAATTCATCGCCGCTGTGGTGTAGTGGTTAGCGGTGCGTGCTACCGTTCCGCAGGGTCTGGGTTCTAGATCGATTTGGGTTTTCTGGTCTACCAGAGTTCCATTCCATTCCATACAAATTACATGTTTGATCATATTTTCCTACTCCTCTGATAGGGGTCTTAGTGCCACAGTCACACAAAATAAACCGAAAAGACTGTTAGTCTTGAAACATTTTTCCGCTATATCATTTTCGAAAACTGGCATAGTTTAATCTGGCGGTATAGGCCTCTGCTATCGTGCGGATATATCGTAACGAGA
>NW_016193154.1:0-3326 GCF_001687245.7 Rhagoletis zephyria | reverse complement strand
ACTACCTTAGTGTTTATATTTACATTTTAAATAATAGGGTATCTAATCCAAGTTTATTTACAAAATTTATAAGTTTTAATTTAACTAAAATAAAAATTTATAAATTTAAAATTTCACCAAATAAATTTACAATTATTTTATTTATATAAAATTTAACTTACACTGAACTAATTTTATTTGTATTATTTGTATAACCGCCGCTGCTTTACTTTAACTTTAACTTAACTTAAAACTTTAAAATTGTATTGTATAAAATTAATTTAAATATAAAACTTTATAATTTCAATTAATATCNTAAAACTTTAAAATTGTATTGTATAAAATTAATTTAAATATAAAACTTTATAATTTCAATTAATATTGATAATAATAAAATTTAAGTAATATTGTATAAAAATTAATTTTTATTTAAATAAAATCAATTAGTATTTCCTCCCTACAAATAAACAGACCCCCTATCATATGTATTTATATTTATAAAAGTAAAATAAAAACTATCCTTTTTAATAAAAATTTTTTATTTATTCATATATATTTATAAAATAATTAATAATAAATTATATTATTAAATTTATTATTATATAAATAATAAAACTTTAGTAATATTGTATAGAAATTAATTTTTATTTAAATAAAATCAATTAGTATTTCCTCCCTACAATAAATATTTATATTTATAAAAGTGAAATAAAAACTATCTTTTAATAAAATTTTTTTATTTTATTTATATTAATTAATAAATAATTAATAATAAATTATATTATTAAATTTATTATTATATAAATAATAAAACTTTAGTAATATTGTATAGAAATTAATTTTTATTTAAATAAAATCAATTAGTATTTCCTCCCTACAATAAATATTTATATTTATAAAAGTGAAATAAAAACTATCTTTTAATAAAATTTTTTTATTTTATTTATATTAATTAATAAATAATTAATAATAAACTATAACTATAATATTTGTATTTAAATAATAAAATTTTAAAAATATTTTATAAAAATTTATTAACATTTAAATAAAATTTATTAGTAATTATAATAATAAATTCAATAAAACTTAATAAAAATATTTATTTTAATTTAATAAATAAATTTTAGAAAATTTTAAAAAAATTGTATTAAATTTATAAATCAATATTAATAAAAATTTATTTTTTTTTTAATTAAAAAAAAAAATTATTAAATTTATAAATCAATATTAATCGAAATGTATTTTTTTTAAATTTTATTAAATTTATAAATTTTATAAAATTTTAAAAAATGTTTATTAAATTTATAAATCAATATTAATCGAAATTTGTTTTTTTTTTTAATTTTATTTAATTTATAGATCAATATTAATCGAAATTTTTTTTATTTTTATTTATATAAATATTAAAATTTAAATTGTTAATTTTTCTATCTATATGTATATATATATAAATATAAATATATTTATATGTATATATATATATACATATAAATATTTATATTTAAATATATATAAATATAAATATTTAATTATTTATATATATAAAATATTTCTTTATATAAATAAATATATTTAAAATTAATAGATTTATAGAAATGAAGAGGGTTTATTTATATTTAATAATTAGTAGCCATACCTGCATATATATTTAATAAATATTATTTTCATAAATACTAAATATACTGATAACTACATATTAATATATATATTATTGAAAAATAACTTTTATATATATTATATATATACATATAAATATTTAATTTGTTAATATATAATATATATATTCCGTTTCTATATATTATATATATGTATATAAATATTTAATTAATATATATATTTCTATTATAAATAGATTAATATATGTATATAAATATTTAATTAATTAATAAGTATCGCTCTATAAACATTCTGTTACATTTATTAGTAGATAAGATAATCTGACGTTCCACATTTATATAGATATATGTTAAGGCCACCCTTTTATTATCATCTACTAGTTGAGCTAACGTATTGATCTTTTAACTCTCGGAAATGGATATATTGGCATATTTAATTATCTACTATTAAATTTAATTTTATTATAAAAATTACTTATTTTTATACACTATATTATATTATAATATAATATACAAAATTATATTTATAACATTAAAAATTACATTAAATAAAAAAAAAAAAAAAAAANCTCGGAAATGGATATATTGGCATATTTAATTATCTACTATTAATTTGAATTTTATTAAAAAAATTACTTTTTTTATACACTATTATATTATAATATAAAATACAAAATTATATTTACAACATTAAAATTTATATTAAATATATAAAAAAAAACGTGGAAAATTATCTTTTTTAAATTAAATAAGTTATTTTCTTTCAATGAATTGCCTGACGAAAAGGGTTACCTTGATAGGGTAAATAATGTAATAATATTACATTCATTACGAATTTATATTTAATAGAATTAAACTATTTCTAAAAGTATCAAAAACTTTTGTGCATCATACACTAAAATATAAAAAGATAAGCTAATTAAGCTACTGGGTTCATACCCCATTTATAAAGGTTTACAGTCCTTTTCTTTTTAATTTTTAATAATACTGCTAAAATTATATTTTTTTTTATTTTAATAGTAGGAACAATAATTACCGTCTCGTCTAATTCTTGGTTAGGTGCTTGAATAGGTTTAGAAATTAATTTATTATCTTTTATCCCCCTAATAAGAGATAATAATTTGATATCAACAGAAGCCTCTCTTAAGTATTTTTTAACTACTGCAATTGCCTCTGCTGTATTATTGTTTGCTATTATTCTAATATATATAAATAATTTTCCAACAATTCAAAATAATCTAATATTTAGTAATTTAATTATTTATTCATCTTTATTATTAAAAAGCGGAGCAGCACCATTCCATTTTTGATTTCCAAATGTAATAGAAGGTTTATCATGAATAAATGTTCTAATTTTAATAACATGACAAAAAATTGCTCCTCTTGTACTAATTTCTTATACTAATTGAAGAAATTTTATTTATTTAGTAATTATTCTTTCAACAGTAATAGGTTCATTAGGAGGNAAAAGGGTTACCTTGATAGGGTAAATAATGTTCATTCATTACAAATTTATATTTAATAGAATTAAACTATTTCTAAAAGTATCAAAAACTTTTGTGCCTCATACACTAAAATATAAAAAGATAAGCTAATTAAACTACTGCAATTGCCTCTGCTGTATTATTGTTTGCTATTATTCTAATATATATAAATAATTTCCCAACAATTCCAAATAATCCAATATTTAATAATTTAATTATTTATTCATCTTTATTATTAAAAAGTGGA
>NW_016193153.1:0-3326 GCF_001687245.7 Rhagoletis zephyria | reverse complement strand
ATAGTCATCTCGCTAGCAAGCGCGTCCAAAAAGTTACCCTTTTCCGTTGAGACCCAGGATATCTTCATCGAATATTTTTCTCTCAGCCAAATAAAAGCAAGCCTTTAAAAATTTTAATACACCATATAATTGCATTACATTTAGGCGCGAACAAACAAAAAACGTCGCAATTTAAGTAAATTATTGAACAACTGGCTTAACTTGCCTTGCCAGCCAAATTTGTTATAAAATACCGTAACTTCTACGCTAAGACCAGAACATTAACGCTAATGAAGCATTTGAATTTCATAAGCCCTGTGAAAATGCATTGGAAGAATTTGTATCAACACATAAAATTCTAAAGCGTCCTATTTTGATAGTGAAACCTGAAACCGTTGAAAACAGATAGGCTAGGTTGATTGTGGCAGACCCCGCAAGGGGGGCTCACTAGACATTAACAGTCCATTGTGTTACCACATTACGGAATTAAGTTAGAACGGTAACTATAGGCTCTCTGTGTTAAGCTAAGAGAAGCGCTGGGTTCCCAAAACAAAGTTACGCAGGCAGCTGATGTCGACTCCGGATAGCTTTTCGGCAGTGCTAATGAAATCCACACCCAAGTGCTTAAACCTTAGTCTGGTGAAAGCGGGGCAGCTGAGAAGGAAGTGCAGGAATGATTAGACCTCGTATTCCAAACAGCTGCGACTATAGGGTTCCATTACGATAATAAGTCGCACCCCATAAGTTCCTAAATGACAATGACCGGTAAGAATCGACAGCTGGTAAGAATAGTCAGCTGCAGAAGCTCCTTTAACCGTCCGCTGTTAACAACCGGCCAGAAAGACTAGCCACTTTGCTTGTCGGGGTTTTTTCCCAGTGCTCGCTGTGCCGACTCTGAGTTTTAGAGAGAGGCCAAGCATTCCCCGACCAGTTTTGATCGCACCATCAGCGATCTCAGTGCCATGATTTCCGGCTGGCTGTCAGATTAGATATTTACCACCCTAGTCGGTTGACAAGGGATAGTGCTAACCATTTTACCTTTCCATAGCTAATCACTTTTGGATTCTCTTTATTCTGCGTGGAATAATTTAATAGAACCTTAACTAAGAAGCTCAAACGCCTGCAGTGTCCTGTTAGGATTCCTGTAACAATTTTTCAGTTATTCTTGGATAAGCTCCTACATTCATTAAAGCGTTTTTGGTTATATGTTCCTAAAAGTGCTTTGGACTGCTCTAAACCTAGTAGATGATAGCAGTAACGACTACTTTGAACCTATTGCTAACCAGATAAGAGCAGAGCGTTGCCCTTTTCCTAAGCCACAGGAAGGCTCCGGNTCTGTATGTGAATATGAAGAAGGGTAAGATCTGAAAGAACCTGCAAGGATGCGTTCGGATAAGTTCTCATAGTCTCAAGTCTTTGTTTCTTGGAGAGCGCTTTGATTATTCCAAGTTGTATAGTTCTATCGGCTCGAATAAGGGCTCCATAAACTAGCATGGATTGTACTATCGTCGTGTAGATCCATCTCAGTATCTTTGGTGTGCATCTCCAGTTCTTTCCTGCTTTCTTCGCAGTGTCTTCAACGTGTGTCTTCCAAAGCAGTTTTGGTATAGTGGAATGGTACTCAAGTAGTTTTTGTTGGATTTACATTCAGCCCCACCTTAGCACACGTTCAGCCCTAGCTGGATTCTATCACATAGGGTGTTTTCTAATTTCCCATTACATATTGTTACAGTGCCGTCAGCGTACCCCTGGCAAGTTAGCCCAGTATTTGTTAGCTCTTGGAGCAGTCCGCCGATGACTATGTCCCATAATAGCGGAGATAACACTCCCCCCTGTGGACTGCCCCTTGTTGTTCAGGCTACATCGATATTATTCGTACATGTTCGTATTTATTTGGAAGGATTCGATATATATCTGAAAAGTCCTTAATTTTTCGTAGGATAACTTTTCTGCCCAAGTTAAAAACCATCCTTCAGGAAAAATTTTGGTTGAATCCTTCGAAAATAATATCCATTTAGCTTTACTGCCAAAAACAAGTTATAAGATCTTTAAAATTTGCAAAAAAAGCGCACATCCATGTTTTTGCCAGTTTTTGTTATGAGTCACCATAATTTTTATTCTAACTGTAGTTATATATTGGCTTTATAAGTTAAAGTTTTTTTGAAATTGAAACCGATTAGCTGAAGGGTCATTTACACCAGGCGATTGTTGCTTTCAACTAAAATGATGACGATCCACTTTGGCTTCGCTTCCTTTTTTTAGCATAGACGGCCTTATCTCGCCAATTATGCGGCGAATGTTAGTTTCGTACTGTTGAGTCGGTAATAGCATAGGTCATTTGACTTGACGTACCGCCACCAAAAGTATTTAACGTAGCCGAGTCACATAACCTAGGTGGCCAATTGACAGGCCCATTTCTTGATATGATTCGCTCACCAAAATTTAATCCCAATAAAATAATTGTTTCATACGCTGCACGGCTTGTTGCACTATCCTGCTGCAACCATTTACCACTTAGACGACTGATTGAAAGAAGAAAAATGTTGCATACATTGGGAAAAACTCTCTGTGCCAATAATTTTGTGAGGGACTGTACATATATCGAAATAAACTTATTCTTTAATAAATCTGAATGTTTTATAATATCACAAAGTTGCAGCATTGGTCGATGCGTAATGTAAAATTTTTTATACGCTGCGCACCAGTTGAATAGGTACACATTTGTTCCTCAAGACTTAGAGGCGCAGCATACAAATTTAATCGCGGGAAAGAACAACTGCCAATCATCATATAAATTGTCTGGCTCGTATACTTTGTAAAACATCCGAATCCAAACTTTTCCTAATAAGTTTAGGTCCAGTGAATAGGACCAATACGTTTTTGCTTCGTTATGCTCCATTTTCCTCCTCGTTCCTGTAGTGCGAATAAGTGCGTAATTTTGCATTGTATTTTGGGGACCTACTTATATAAAAGAGCTAATATGTATTAAAAAATGGTAAAATAAATAATTGGGTATTATTATTGGAGGTCTAGTGAAGCGATGCAAAGTTTTCCGATCGAAAAATATTAGGGCTGTTCAGGCTTATGTGGAAATGGTCTTGCATTTGCAGTTGGAATTACATTTGCAAATTTTATGCTTGCTGCCATGGCAACCATGTGCATTTTATTGTTGTGAATTTGAAAATGACCCATATATTGCAAATGCAAGAGCATATGCACAACAATGGCGAGCGCTATAGCGCCATAAAAGCCGATTATTTCATAACCAGATTGCATGGAATGTTGATTTAAAATATGTTTTTTCAACAGGACGGCGTACAGAGGAAACTGAGCAGAATTAATTCAAA
>NW_016193152.1:0-3326 GCF_001687245.7 Rhagoletis zephyria | reverse complement strand
AAAAAACAGTTGTTTTTTCTGTTTCTTAAATTGGCTTCTTTTGTTGTTGCTGCTGTTGTTGTTGATGTTGGCTAAATGAACGCATGACTGCGCCGCTCACTTTTGCTGCTGCTACTGCTGTTCTTTCTTTCACCTGTAATGACCGAGCAAGCAGCAGCAACAGCTGCAGTTGACAATTGAGCAGGTTCACAGGTGTGACATTCACCAGAGCAGTCTAATCATTTCTTTCAACAGCAGCAGCGGCAACAAGCGTTTTCCGTTATTCAGTCAGTCCACTGCGCTGCTATCCAAGTTCAAGTTTGGCGGCTCGTGAGTCGAGGGAGAAAGTTGAGGGGGAAAAGTTGAGGGGCTCACAGTTGCTGTACAGTACAGTACAGTACAGACTGAAGCAGTACAGTAGTCGGTGTCTGTGTGTGTCTATCTACTTTTCATCATTGTACAGTGTTGCAGCAGTGAAAGCAGACAGCAAACAGGCGGCAAAAATGTGCTCCTTTTGAAGCAGAAGCCTGACTGTACGCCACGGTAGTTGAATTGCACAAATTGCTCTCCCTTTCTCTCATTTAAACACTCTTTCACTTTTACTTTTTACTACACTCCGGCAGTGTAACTTACCGCACTTACTAGTGATCTCCTTCTTTACTTGCTTCTGTCTGCCTTGCCACTTAAATGTCTGTCTGCACTTTGCACTAATCATCTGCCACTCCCCCACCCCAATCAACTCTCTACTGTTTCCCCTTTGAGCACAAAGTTGCAGGTGTTTCAATTTGTGTGTCTAATTTAGTTCTTGTTTTCTACCTGTTTATCACTAGCACCACCTTTATCGCTGGTTTCTCATTTTTGTGCAAACTCCGTCTTTTTTTCTTGTTGTTGGGGTTTTTTGTCTGTGTGTGTGTTTGTGTGTTACCTTTACTGTAAATCAGCTTGCACATCAACCTGACTGATCAGTTGTGTCTCGGTGCTGAGCCAAGTCAGGTCGGTTTAGTTCAGTCAGTCAATCACCACTTTTATATCATTGTTTTGCATTGGCTTGTCCCTGTTGCTGCTGTTTAGCTGAAATTCTTCTAGTGGAAAGTTCCAAGTAAAGTTTTTTTCACTAGCTTCCAGCCCACAGTTTGACACACTGATTTACCTCTAGTCTTTCCTTCATCTAATCTTTAATCAGTGATTTTACTACTTTTTTTAATTTGCAATTTTAAACTTATTTCCTTTACAGTGATTTTTAATGTTTTCTTGAATTATATTTCTTGACAAGCAAACCACACACCAGTATCTACAAGTCATTAATGAATTTCATGTTACTAATTGATGCCCATTACCGCTTTGTCTGCAAATCAAAATTGGCCCATACTTGATCTTCAGTGAACTACACTTAGAAGTGAATTTCTTTTTAAGTTTTTTAGAAAAATCGTTGCCGTTTCTAATATAAATTGGTAAGTGTTTAATCTTGTATTTTAATGTTTTTGCAATAGTTTTAAAATCTAGTTTTTATTTTTTAAAAACTAGATAATAAGATGATATTCAGTTTTTAATAGCATCTTTAACCAAACTTTGTTTTTTTGTGATGTTTGTCTGTTTATTTGCCTTATAATACATAGCCAAACAAACGTTAATGTTTNTAATAGCATCTTTAACCAAACTTTGTTTTTTTGTGATGTTTGTCTGTTTATTTGCCTTATAATACATAGCCAAACAAACGTTAATGTTTCCGCTGTCAACTTTGAGTTGACAAAAGCAGACACGTTTTTTCTCTTTCTCTTGTCGATTCATCGATTTTAACCAAATGTGGCATGTGTGTGTGTGTGTGCCTGCAAAGATGATCAGTGTCAAGTGTTAATGCAAAAGCATTGACATTGTTCAGCCAGCTTAAAACCAAGCACTGTTCTCTATAAACGGCAACATTGCCATTGACATTAAAATGAATTGTCGAATTAAAGTGAACATCACTGTACATCATCCGCCGTAGCCGTTGTACGGTACTGGTAGTACAACAGTTTTGATGACCCTGTAAAAATGTGGTTTAAGAAGGAGCAGTAGACACTACAACAAATATAAAGTGGCAAAAATTGTTTGATTTTGCTGTTGCTGTAGTCTACTTGCAAGTACACTTTTTGCCTAGAGTCACTTCAATTGAACTGACACTGACACTGAAATAGTGCACAATCAGACAGACTCGCAGGCAAAAAAGTGTTCACGGTTCACCGGTTCAGCCTTTGGCACAGTGAACTACTGCAGCACGCAATTTTCACTTTTCTAACTAATTTAAGTCATTTCAATTGTCAAATTTTAAGGTGCCCAGTTAGGTGGTTGACTACTTGACTGACTAGACAGTGTTTTTAAAATGTCAAATTTGCTTGTTCCCTGAAAAAACAGCACGCAACTAGCAATCCTTTGCACAGAGACACTCATTGTAGAGAGTGTGCATTTAGATAAACTTTCTCCCTCTTTTTTAGGCAGATCGATTCCTATTGATTAGAAAAGTGCCAACAGACAGTTGGCAGAAAACAAAAAACCTTTCCGCGTATGTGCGTTGAGTAAGAAGTTCAGGTTGGCGAAAAAAATCTTAAATGATATGCCTTTCTTCCCCCCCTCACTCTGGCACTATCAATTTGTCAATTGCTTTACGCATAGCTCATTTTTGCCGATCAGTTGTCAGCCCCATCAAAGTCGACCCAAAAAGCAGCGCACAAAAACGTTGAAATGTTGCACTCAATATCAAAAGCTAAAACAGATCGTTTTGACTGCTTTTTCATTTAGGATTCACTTATTGTAATTCACTTTTCTAAAAGTCAGTTTCTCAACCAGTCCTCACACCTTAGCAGTGCCCTCTCAGCCATGGCCTCCTCTCCCTCAGCTTCGGCCCCAGCGGCATCAGCAGCAAAAAAATCGGCCTCTACTAACAACAGCAGCAAATCCTCCTCCTCCTCCTCTTCCTCTTCAGTGGTGGACTTTTTCCGCGGCAAGTCGGTTCTGGTGACCGGGGCCACTGGCTTCGTGGGCAAGGTCCTCCTGGAGAAGCTGCTTCGCTCCTGTCCGGAGGTAGGCACCATCTACCTGCTGATGCGAGCCGGCCAGCGAGACGGCAAGTCGCCCGCCGCCCGCCTAAAGGACCTCTTCGCTTCGCGAGCCTTCAGCTTTGCCGGCGCCGACTCGCCGCTGCCCTTTGATAAGGTGGTGGCCCTCTGCGGCGACATGACCAAGCCGGGGCTGGGCCTGTCGCCGGAGGACCGGAAGACGATCGTCGACCAGGTGGACGTCATCTTCCACTCGGCGGCGACGGTCAAATTTCACGGACCGCTGAAGGACTTTATCTCGCAGAATGTCCTCGG
>NW_016193151.1:0-3326 GCF_001687245.7 Rhagoletis zephyria | reverse complement strand
TATGTACCAATCTTAAAATAAGACTAGTAGACATACAAATAGAAAGCATATAAATACTATAATTTATATTATTTTGAATTATTGAAAGGGGTTTATGGGATATTTATTTTTAGCCAAAATGTCAAATAAATAACAGAAATTTTGCTTCCTTGTCGGGTCACGTCGGGCAATATACTTTTAAAGGGATATTTTGTATCCTTGGCAGTTTAAATGGTATAATAAGTAATTGGGTATTATTATTGGCAGTCTCCCGAAGAGAGACAAAGTTTTCCGATCGAAAATATTGATTTTCAAGAATTCTATACCAGCTCTACGAAAGCTTGTTTTTTCCCATAAAAAATACATGGAAAACTTTAGGCTCTTTGAGCGACTTCTAAATATTTTTGATTTCAAAATAAAAAAAAAACAGGGCTATACTATTTTCGTTATAGAACAATCCTAGGGTGTGCAAATATCTAAATTCCGACTTTACTTTTTCTCATAATTTTTGGACCACCCTAATGCACAAAAAAATTAGTTTTAAAATTATTTAAGTTGTTTGCATTTTTTCCGTAAATCATAAGTATTATCGAAAAAATAAATAGCCCAAATGAAAGTTTTAGATCATACAATTATCTACAAGAGTTTTTGCTGTTTTTCTACGATTCAACATTCCTCCATTATTGTCAGCGTCGTTCGTCGCCTTTACCTCATTAAATGCATTAATTACTTTCGACAATAAATTATAGTATATCAGTGCGTTTTTTGCAAGGACCATCTTGTGATATTAAATCAATAAAAGTGTTGCAAAACCATCAGCTCTCACAGTTCGTAGTTATTGCTAAATAGCTGCACAACTTTTTGCTTTCGCAAGGTCAATGCTGTAATATTGTGAATAAAATAAAATGAAAATATTTTCGGTCCGCTTTAAGATGAATTTCAATTATCTCTTGTTTACATCGTCCGTACAACACACCACAGTACTTATTGCGTGTTGGTTGGTGGAGATCTTATTTTGTAAGCATCTTCTTGGCGTCGATTTTTTTACTTTTGGAGTTTATTACATTTTTTTTTTTAACTTCGGTAAAGCCTTTTTAAAGATGTCAAATTAATAAATAGTACATAATTTTCACTTAATTGTCGTTAATGGAAAAATAAGACAACCAGATATCCTACCCAAACTAGTTGAAGTCGTTAACCTTTTAGAAGTACATGTTGAGCGTAATAAAACTTTTTTTAAATAAGTTTTTAATTATTTATTATGCTGTAAAAACTGAGTTTACGAGCATTTCCGGCATTCCTTGGTTATTTACTTTTTAATATATGTATACCCGATTTTGTAGGCTTGCTTTTTTATAAGCTTTGCCAAGAAAAAAATTTAATTTCTGAAAAAAGTTGGTTTTTATTAATTCAAACCCCCTTATGGTTAATCAATCTCTGTCAATAATAAAGAAGTTGCCCTTTAGCCCATTTGACTCGCCAGATCATTTCAAAAATTTCAGTAAGTCCTGCTCGCCACAGCCCATTAAGAATTTGTGGTCTTTTATAGTTTTTATTTTAATTTGATCCCATTTAAAATAGGAGGAGGTGCCCCAAATGGATTTAATAAGGCGCTCCAAGATCAGTGTTGCCAGTTTAGAATTTTTGAGGCTAGATCTAGCCTTTTTCTTTGTCGTTTAGCTTAGAAATTTAGGTTTTACTAGCATAAACTAGCATTTTTTAAGGACAATCCTCCTAAATATTTGTGCAGCACTAAATTATTGTTTCGGTTCAGTTTTACTTGACGAAATGTTAAGCGAATTTCACCCGGCGGCATCGCTCCGTCTGACTTCTGTTCTGTTTATACTTTACCAGTTTTTTCAGAGACTCTCAAGTGTACCTGCAAAACCAGGAAATGCATGTCATCGTGAGGGAGAAAGGCAACTATTAGTCGCCGCTGCCATGCCGTAGACATTCGGGAATTCTTAGTCCCCACATTGCCTCTGCTATTGCGTCACATGCTGCCGACCATTTTTGCTGCTTTGTACCATAGCCTCCACGAGTGACTCAGGCGTGAAACTCTCGCCAGATATGTTGCGAAGTTTGCATCTGGTACTGTCAAATCGCATACTTACAAAAAATACGCGTTCTATTACATCTAAAATGTATAAATGTATCATTTCTTTGTCTTTAAGGACTATGTGTTTTCAGACCATTAAAAATAGCTCCCTTTATATTAAAATGGTTTTATTATACGTATAGTAAGTACTTTGGTTGTTAAGATATTTACATTTTTTGTTTCTCGGTGGTACATTTGTACCACCTCTTTCTTCATAAGTAAATGTTGAAAAGGCTGGCCTTTTTTAACATTTCTTTTGGCCATTTAGCTTTTTTATTTGGCCGTCCTAGCTTTTTTATTTTTGAAGTCCTGGCAACACTGTCCAAGAGTTCCACCCCGAATATCTCTGCCAGATGGGTGAAGAAGCGTGATACCGATATGTGAGTCGCCTGGACTCCACCGAGAACGAGGAGCTCATTTTCATTACAGCTACTTCTGCAGAGAGAACTAAGTAGTTGATATTCGCAACAACAATAGCACGGTGGCCACACTGAGAGAAAAATGTGTCTTATATTATCAAATTCAAACTTGAAAAGCAATCAACGTGATTTTTAGTTAATATTAACAACCTAGCCAGCAAAGTATTCATTTTTTTCGAAAGTTCCTTTTTGTGTATAATTATTATATAATGGCACTTTTTCCCTTGTGGGCCTTTTGAACACATATTTTTCCAAATGTTTGTCTTATTCCTATCGAGAGATTTAAGATTTTGTTTATCGACACTCCCGAATTGTACACTGTGAGCCGTCTGTAATAAGAAAATTAAATAAAGTTGCTTATCCCAAACTTAAATATTTATGTCTGCTTAACAATTCCAGGTCATAATATTACAACCCGAAACAGAGCAAAGAACTTAACATCTCGTACACTGTAAACACCAGGAGCCAGAGCCTCTGCCGATTGACCAATCTATCATAAATTATCATTATACAGTAGACTGCATCACTCCCCATACAAAAAATAATCGGAACTATTTTTCCATTGGAATTATAAAATCTACTATATTTTAAGACGTCCACCAAAATATTTCGGAAAAATATTAAGATTTAAGTGAGCTGGACCGATTTGAAAATACCTACAAAAATGGTTTTTTTTATGAATAAAAATAGTTTCTTAAAGTTTTTTTTTGAAAAAATCCCCTCAAATGACAAAACGGTTTAAGCTTAAAATTTTTGCATAAAAATATTTAAAAAAAAAATTAAAAAAAATTTTAACGGAATCGTAATGATGCTGTTCTTAACATTTTTCA
>NW_016193150.1:0-3326 GCF_001687245.7 Rhagoletis zephyria | reverse complement strand
AAGAATTGGTAATTGGAACGGATAAAAATATATATCTATCTCTTTTTATTTTATAAAACAAAAACTGAGTTTTAAAAAATACTGGTTTTCTTTTAAAGTGTTATTTATATTTACAGTAAATTGACAGTAAATCTTTTGTTACTTGGTTGAAGTTGTTGTCACTAGTAAAACTTGTAAACACAATGGCTTAAAATGTGCCAGTTTATCTCCACAACTAATTAGCTCTAGCAATCAACTTGCCAGCCAGTCTATCTGAGTGAGTCCTTGTCAACAAACAGCCTGCAAGCACAATTGTCGATACAAAGCCTCAATCGGAGTAACTAAAAAGCTTTATACTCAGAGTACTGCACATTGATCATTTAGTCAGTTAGTTGTGTGTTACTGCTAAAACCCGTTTTCATTGACCAGCAACTGTTCAACAAACATTTTAAATTACAAGTTTTAAAAAGTACATTTAAAAATGTAAAATTTAACAATGTTAATGTAGAATTTTTTGTAAATAAAACACTCAAAAAACTGCGTTAAAAAAATAATAGATGCAAAGTGTCAAATTATATAAACTAAAGCCACTACTACTGACTTGAATTATCATTGAACTTTAGGGTACTTTTGTTATCTAACACTAAAATTTTTTTGCATGTGAAAAGCGTTGCAGGCAAGTGGTTTTTTGGGAAAACAGTTCCANAACTGACTTGAATTATCATTGAACTTTAGGGTACTTTTGTTATCTAACACTAAAATTTTTTTTGCATGTGAAAAGCGTTGCAGGCAAGTGGTTTTTTGGGAAAACAGTTCCAAAAAAACAATGGACAGCGGCAATTAGATGTAGAAAAAGTTATAAATGGTTGCCAAAAATGCAGTAATGTCACACAAACACACACATACAGCACTGTGACAGACAGAAATATGTTCGCAAAGATAACCACAACTGAAAACGAAGAAGTTTTTGCCTCTTCCAGGAATTCCACTGCCCAATGACCACTGGTCACAACTTGCCATTACTAGCCAACTGTGTGTGTCTGCTCTTTCTCTTACTCTCTTGCACTTAATGCAAGTGCAATAATTTATTTAGATAGATTTCGATGTGTCTATGTGTGTGTCGGTGTCTCTGTGTTTCATTGCGATTATCATTGACCACAACTTTTGCTGTTGCTGCAGGTTTTGGTGTTGGTCTTGCACTAATGCTATCGTCATTAGCAAAGAGAAAAAACAGACAAATATACATAGAGAGAACGATAGATTAGGCAAATGCCTGTACGTGCAGTGAAGGTGCAGAAAAAGAGGAGGGTGAGAGGGGAAAGGAGATGGTGGCAAAACCGACGAAGTAAATACAAAGTACCTCCCGACACAGTGCTTGCTCCGGCGGTGCTGGACGTAAGTGCTGCACCGAACTGCACACACTACTCTACCGAACAGTGCTTGTCTTCAGTCTTGTCTTCAGGGCTTCTGGTGGCATCAGTAATTCCAGAAACAGTAGTAGTAGTAGTCAGCTATAAATTCTAATTAGCCTAATTGCTATAGTGATAACGACTGACTCTGTTGCTTTTACTTTTGCCTCCAAGTCGCTTTCAAGTCTTGTCGCCATTTGTCTTTGCTTCAGTCTCAGTTTTCTCTTTCTTTCTTCACCAACTACTTTACTTGCAACCCCAACAAAAGAGCAGGAAAAGCAGGACGATTATAACGAACCATATTTTAGAAATTTTTAATTGGGTACAAAAAAACAAAAAAAAATTAAAATTAGAAATTAAAAACTGTATTATGTTCTACTTGCACTTTTTTTACACAAAAAAATACTTTTGTTTAAAATAAAAAATTGCAATTCACATACTGCAGTAGTAAAAAAGGCACTGCCCAACCATAAGACTGGGTGGCATTATCTGTCTTTTTTCTTTTCACTTTCACTTATTAGTGACATTATCAATATTATTAATCATATTACATCATAATACACATTCTCATATTCAGACTGCGGCTGTATTATTATTAAATAATAGATAAGAAGGTTTTTGCTTTTGGCAAAGCTTCTTCTTTTCTTCATCCTCGTCGTTTTTGCAGTTGCCAGTGCAAAAGATAGAATAAAAAGTAAAAAAAGAAAAAAAAGGCTAATTTCATTACGAAAGAAAAGCCAAAACTGAGTGTCCTAACTGAGAAAACTGGCCAACACTAGTGGCAGCACAAACTGGCACATCGTTCCAGCATTTTGCATAATGGCTGCATTAAACTTTAATTACTTCCCTTCTTTCTATCAGAACTAATTTTATATCAATTTATTGCAAACATACTTATCTGAATGCAATGGGCACACTTATTTAATCATTTCAAAAGGCAATCTGCCTTTACAACTATTTGCAGTTAGCAGCCAATACAAATAAATTATAAATTCAGTAAATATTTTTAATTAATGATGACAATTTTTACGTAAAATATTTTAAATAAAAAATTGAACAAAAGTATATTTTTATTTTTTTTGTCTGCAACAGACATGCATCAATTGGGGAAAAGCATAACTTACATAAATTCATTAATTTAAATTTTTTAATGTTAGGTTTTAGTTACCATTTTATTTTAAATACTATACTGTCAAAAACAAAAAGATGCAATTTTTCTTACAACAAAATAAAATTTTTCATATTTTTGTAAATGTTTCTCCGTTTTTAAACACACCGCATTAAAAACGGGAAATTTAAAACTAATTTTGTGAACATACTTTTCTTTACTTATTTTCTGCGTCATTTTTGCGTACTTTTTCTATGAATAGCTATAAAAGTTAGACAAAGTGAGTTTGAGACTAAAGTAGAAACAAAGAAAAAACACAAAAAATGTTCTCAAGATAAAGAAAGCGATCTAAAGTTGGCTAAAGATAAAATACTTTACAAAAACATTAATAATCTTTGCAGACAAGCCCAGCTTGAAAGGGGGTCGTCAAGCAAACTCAAGGTTGACGTTGAAATAAAAAAATCAATATGATACAAAATTGTTAAAAATAACAAAAAATTTAAAAAATAAACTACAAAAGTTTTAAAAAATAAAATTTAATTCTAAAATATGCAAATTTAGTTAGCAATTGCATTGGTAGATTTCAAAACTAAATTTGATTTTTTATGCTCATCTAGTAAAAAGTAAACTAGTAAATTTGCGAATTGACTGTCGTCATCAGTGCTTTTAAACTGATTTTCAATTCTAGCCACATCCGTTAGCAAGTCCTCAATTTGCCTGATTACATCCGAAAAGCTGCCAAATATATATTTGTGCGGCTAATTCTTTTTGTATTATATATAACCTTCAAAAACAAACTCTGAAATCTGGAAAATATAATATAGAGTTAG
>NW_016193149.1:0-3326 GCF_001687245.7 Rhagoletis zephyria | reverse complement strand
GTCACCGTCAATGCAAAGGACCCTATATGAAACATTTTCAAAGAATTGCGCGTTTAATATTCCTTTAATTTTCTCTCATGTACACCCTTCGGGCCATAATTTAAAGTCATAACTTAAAAAATACGAGATTTTTGTGAACTTTTTGAACAACCCTTTTAAGATTTTCAGGAATGTGTTTGAAATATACGTTAACATATCATCAGGAACGTTCTAAAGAATATGTAAAAAAAAAGTTTATTCCAAACGTTCAGAATGAATAAAGAAATGCAGTCTCAATGTCTATTCGAAAAGTGTTTTGCTTCCCCTGTAAATTTTAAAGTAGGCAAATATGGCCTATGGATGATGGTGATATCTAATTATAATAAATAATTACAGTAATTGGAAATGTACCGATAAAGCTTTTTATTATAGGCGGCATACACATTGCGTCTGACTCGCGAGTCGGTTTGGATGTACCCCGCAGGGAAATCTCAAACTAGTCAGGGAAAATACTAAATTACAACTAGAATTTCCTGACAGAAACCGAACTAGTTCGAAAATGGCCAGACTTGTACCAAGTACAAAACGATTTATTCATCCGCTATTTTATTTGACTTCGACAGTTTAATACAATAAAGTACACAAAATACTATAACTTTTATTGTAAACCATTAAATGGAGTACGAATTCAATTATACCAGACCTGTCAAATAATGAATAATATTCATAATGATTATTAATTAAAGCACGTTTTTTGGATAACCGTTTAATGATTAAATATCGATTGAATTGAATTATTTATTTATTTTATTATTATCCAAATCGCAAATTTTAAACATTAGCTATTACTTTTAAATATTTAAAAAAGAAAGGACTGAAATGTGCAGAGTTAGTGAAATTAAATTATTTTAATGAAAAAAAGATAGTTGGCTGACTAGTTGGACATGCGGTTCATACTAGATGTGAGGTAGTTGGCAACTAGTTCATTTGACTACAGGGTATTTGTGAAAATAAATATGTGTTAGTTACACCGACATGACTCCTGGAATGACTCCGAATGATTCAACTTTGTGCAATCGGAGACGACAACAACAACATCACAATTTTTGAAATATTATATCACGTATTTTGATACCCAGAAAGTGACATGAATGTGGAATGGCATTTTTAATGGAAAATTGCCGATGTTTTTGGAAACAGATTAACACAGTACCTAATGTACTAACTACACACATACAGTTCCCTAATGCGTAAATACCAGTTATTGTTGAATAATTTATTATTAATTATTTAATCGATTTTTCTTCCACTTTCATATCGCAAACGAGTGAATGACAAATGACTGATCTACTATGCATTTCCTAAGTTAATAATGTGACTGACCGGTACAACTCTCTGAGCACACAGCAAACGAATCAGTTTTAAATAGTTTTATTAGTCCGCAATGGTGTGGTGTGTGTGGGCTAGCACATAGAAACCATGCCTTATGCGAATCTCGGAAAATAGCTTAGCTGAATAAGACACTAAAAATTTCGAACAATGTATTTAAAATCTGGTTTAAAATATAACCTATTTATCTTCTTTTAATTCTTCCAACAGGTTGGGGAAATGATGTGTGCCTGCATATGTATATATATAGTTTGGAACGAATTTCCTTCATCTCGTTTATAAATCAACCAGTTTCCAATTTTAGGAGTTTATATCGACTGCTGAGTGGAAGATCGACCTATCTCGGAAGCCAGTTCGAAAACGCCCTATCTTAAAAAACTTTTCAAAAACGCCCTATCTCAGCTACCGATTCAAAAACGCCCTACATCAGCACATTTCCAATACATTTTGAAGTGAGATAGGGCTTTCTTCAACCAAGTTCTGAGATAGGATCTTTTTCAACAAAATTCTGAAATAGGGCGTTCTTAAAATTTTTTTTTTTTTGAGATAGGGCGTTAACGAACTGGCTGCCGCGATAGGTCAATCTTCCACTCAGCAACCGATATGTTCTAAGTTAAAGTCCCTTTTTTCAAATTTAAGCTTTTCCGATTTCTATGTTTCCGTCTACTTTATGCCTGGCTGTCTCTCTAAATTATGCCATTTTCGTTGAATACGCATTTCTATGCACTTCTCAGCTTGTTCTATTGCATTTATTACCCTATCAAATAACTAAATAATATTCTCACTGCTGTTGCACTCGAAGTAAACATTTCATTTTTATCGCGAGAAAATTTTACAGAACCACTCTCAAATCTCACGAATATCCTTTTATGCGCACTCTATGTGCTTATGGAAGGGGCCATCATTTTCGAAACATTTGCTTTTATTGCCATTTGGTTGGTCCTTTTCTTCTTGTTCTTATTACACCGCTTCTTCTTCTTCTTCTTCTTTTTCATTTTTTATTTTGGTTGTTACTTTGTAAAATCAATTTAACCGATGCCACGAACGATAGCAACAGCTCCCACTAATATCATTCCATCTATGCGTACAACGCAAGGTATTCGTAAGTAGTACTCTCTGCTAATGTTAGCGCCCGCCTGGCCTACTTAACCTTTACACTAATGCGATCGAAAGCTGAGGAAAATAAAATTTTATGTTTTGTTTGTCATTTTTATGATTATTTTTATAGGTTAGATTCACACTCGATTGGGACGGTGTTTACCGCTCAGCACCTTTTCGAACCCTCTCTGCTTCCTGTTATCCATCGCTTTCGTATTTGTATTCTTCATATGTGAGTTGCTGGGGCGGGGTGAAGGGGAATGCAAATAGCTATCGGATTCCGTGCTGCGTTGCAAGTTGTCCCTGCCCAACCGCAATCCTTAGAGCCTTCGCCCTTTGCTCTTCGTCAGTCTATGAGTTCGGCCACTGTTTCAGGTTGCAGCCAGAAAGGGCAATGGCTAAGGCAAAGTACTAAATAGTAGCAAGAACTTCAAATGCCCAATAAAAAGAAAACATGCAAACAAAGGTGTGTCATGAGCAAAAAAAAAAACAAGGTGGAGCGTGTTCCGGGGTTGAAGGACCATGTAACTATAATTACTTTCCTTCAGCACTTTTTCCGTTGTAACACTTAGCAGTCATAAAACTTAGACCCCTGTCTGCTGCAGCCGCTTTGTGTGAGATCGCAGCGGCAAAGCTCGGCGCCGAGTGTGAGAAAAAAGGCACTCAAAGGCGGTAAATGAACTAAAACGCTTGAACGCGCACAAACAAATACTGTGGCAACTGCCGTGTGAGCTCTGCCGTCAAGGAGAGGGTCGTTTTGGCATATGGAAAGTTTACAGCCACAACAACTACCTATGTATATGTACATACATATATGCAGGTAATGGAGGAACTTTTAAGTTGCAAGTTTTCATATGCCC
>NW_016193148.1:0-3327 GCF_001687245.7 Rhagoletis zephyria | reverse complement strand
TACTTCAAACCTACTCTTCCCATTTCGCTCTACACCATTCAAACATGACTCGTTCAAGCGAAGTCATTTAATTTTCTTGCGGTTCACAATGTAAACAAGTTTTGTTTTCTTCCATTTTTCTCTCTAACGTCCTCACTTTGTGAAAAGAACGTTGCGAATGAGGCGATTTTACCATACACAATGCAAGCGGTTTGATCAAACGTCAACATGGCGACCAGAAAAAGAAATGTATTTTCTTAGGTTAAACAACTCCGATTTGAAAACACGTAAGCATGGAAAGACTTCATTTCCAAGTGAATTTCAGCCTCATTCAATTTGAATTCAAAGCGAGCTAGATTGAAACTCAGTCCGAAGTGAATTGCAGAACCTGCCTGAGAGTTTTCTTTTCCAAACCAAATTCCAACAGTTCTTAGAAAATGCTCATAGCAGAAAAAAAGGCTATTTTCCAATCGAAAACAAAACTCCACCAGTAGTTTTTAGAAACAATGATTCATAAAATACTCTGCTTTGTATGTCACTATAACAATAAAAAATTCTTAATGATTTTAGCAAGGTTAAAATTTCTATATTTGTATACATAGTTTTATGATAATTACCCAACATATTTAGCAAAAAGCAGAGCAATCAAGCGTTTAGGAAGTTAATGTGGCTGTTAAATGGCGCCAGAAGAGGATTGTATCCCAGAGTATGATAAACAATTGCATATGCATATACTAGTATTTGTATTACATGTATTGCATGTAACATTTTTGCATTCACATACCAGTACGTCCAGAAGGAGAATTGCTTTTAGAAAGAAACTTCACTTAGTACATTCGTATCAGAGTTTTTGTAACTATGCTCGAATATAATTATGCTCAAGGTAAAAGGACACTAATTATATAAAAGGAGTATAAGCATCCCAGCATGGTTACTATGTATCTACTCTTTCCTAAAAACAACTAGAATCCGCCAGAAGAAGTTTTTGCAGCTGCTTAGGTACGCTAAGCGTGCGAGCAGAAAAGATGTTCAACACCGTTGCTGCTATCAGTAATTACAGCCCGGAAGATATTTCCAACCTATTTCTTAACTGCCGCATCATCTCAGTGAACTCAATAGTTTTCTGTGCAAATTTCCGGCGGCAACTCAGTTGTCGGCAAAACACCCCATCCAGAGCTCCCTTTGCAGCAAACCTTAACAGCAAATAGAAGGGTCAATGGAGACTTGTTTAATGGCTCGCAAAAGTAAATGTTGAATATTTTGTAAAAACACGCGCACTTAATAGCCTGGAAAGTTAAACGGCATAAAGGCAATGACTGCCACAATGGCAATGCGCCTTCAAGTATGCAACACAATTGCCAAAGAAAAAGAAATGGTAATTTGCGCTTGTACTTTCTGGCGTAAAAGTACCTACATATGTAGTAGTAGCACTGAAATCGGTAGTGTATTGTCGGTAATTGCATTGCCACCGCAAGCAAGCTAATGAAGCCATTTTAGAGCCAAGCTTGCTGGGAAATTGCAGTGTTGAGTGGTTGGATTAATTTGCGGTGCGCAAATAGTCAACTGCCCTGAGTGGAGTTAAATTCTTGAAATCTAAGAGGCGACAATTAGCTATGCAAGTGGTGGGGTACGAAGGCACCTAAAATGGCTTCAAAAGACCAAACGCGCACACACACACAGATGCAGTCATGCCACAAGAGCGCGCCATTTTATTTATTTAGTGCTTCAAGTGATAGTGTCGCGAAAATGTGCGCCGTAAAGTTTGTTGTGATTTGTGGCAGCTATGGGAGCGAGTTGGAGAGGCAAGCCAAATTTGACTGCGCCTCCGGTCGGCATGGGTTAATATTCGAAAAGCTTTCCCTGCGTGGCAAGCTGATTTGATCGGAGCGAGCGATTGGAGTGTCGATTTAATTACTTTGTGTTTTAACTTAAATGAAATAAGCTGGTAAATGTTGCGGTTTTTAATGTCTCGCTTTAGTAGTGTTTCACTTTTACATCATTTTTTTTTTCTACTAAGGAGTATCTAGCATACTATTGTGTGTAGTTTAATTAAACATTTTAATAGCTTTAAACCAAAGTTTTTCGAAAGCGTATATTTTTAGTTTTCATTAAATTATACCCTTGGTAGATAATTCGATCTAAAATTTTGTTTGTATTCTGCTCTATGGTCGTATTTGAATGAGACCATCAGAAACATTTAAAAAAAAATCGTTTGAAGTTCTATTAGGTGCTTTTCGCATGTGTTTCGTAGCAGGTGTTGTGATGATTCCACCTCATCATCCCATCATCCTGGCCCCGCAAACTTTACCTACTTTTTGCAGATATGTAAAGTCATTTTCCCAAAATACTATTTTCATTTTTATGAAAAAATATTCAAACTTTAACTGGGGACAATTTTTAAAAAAATCAAATAAATAGATGGATAACAAGTTTTAATAATTTTTTTATGAAATAGGACCGGAAAAATATTACTCGTACGCCACATCGCACATGAGATACTCAAATTTACTGGTACCTAGCGTATGGGTAACATTTTCCAAGTTCTAGGTTAATCTTTTTCCATTCGCAACGCAGACTTGAAATTAAAAATCTTGAGAAAATACCTGATGTAGAAAAACGGTAACCTACGACCCAAAATTAAGTTTACGTATCTCGGCGTTTTTTGAGTCATTTTAGTGTTCCTACCGCGTAATCTTTCTAATTATATATTTTAGTAAATGCTCTAATATGCAGTTGGACCACCTTCGGCGGCAGATGATCTAAACATGAGGAGGTATCGGTGATTGAATACGATATCAAAACTTAATGATTTTGCCCGTTGGCAGGATGTGGAGTCGTCCTGAAAGATGGCCTAACAAATATGCCTGCCCATATTTTTCTTCCTCGACGGGGACGATACCATTGTATGTATACAACGTCTCCATGCTCTTGGGCGTTCATCATCCCATCAAAAAAGAGCAAAGTACCTCGTATAAAAAAAGTATGCTCAGAGCATTTGGCTTTCGAGAAAATGTTCACGGACATAAATTGATCGTCATTTATTCACTGTTGCCTCGCGTTGGCTCACATTATTTTTTGCGATTCCCAGAACTATGTTGTAATTAGTATTGACATTGTTGTTGTTTGGCTCAGTAACTTAAATTTGTTGAGTACCCCTGTTATAAATGGTCGTTGCAGTGCTAATTAAATCTACTTTCATCCGTCCATATTACCATTTTCCACTACTCCAAGATTCGGATACGGTGCATTTTTCCCTATTAACCGACTTAAAAAAAGAGAAGACTATCAATTCGTCGGCATTATCTTTATACCTTTCATGAGCATGAAATGGTATTATAACTTTGGTCC
>NW_016193147.1:0-3327 GCF_001687245.7 Rhagoletis zephyria | reverse complement strand
GCTCATCTATGGGCCTCTCATATAAATATAGATACGAGCTTGGGTACTTCAGATGACTGCGAGTCTGACGGTGTATAAAATTGTTTTCTTAAAAATATATTCCTGTACCAACAAATATGTATGTCTTGTTTATTGATTCATTCAAAATCCGGTAGTTCCCGTGTAAATTTGAACATCGAGATTTTTAGTAACAAACATTAAGACCTCGTTAGTGTTTGTCCGAGTTTCTCTTCCGATTTGTGGCATGCGCCTTGATGTTGGCACACAAAGGGGAGGGACCAACAGTTTTACGCCGAATCCGAACGGGGATTTTATTTTTATGAGAAGCTGTTCTTCGTGGCTGAATACACTCGGGGGTTTTCCATTGCCTGCCAAAGGGCGACTTTATTACAAAAAACTTCTTTGTTTCTTATTTTTTGATGTTGGTCAGAAACAGGGCTTGAACCCAGGCCCTGCGGAATGATAGCGTATGTTCCTAACCGCTACATCACATTATATAACAAAAAGCCGAAAACATGACCTTTTTTACTAAACTACCTTAGTTTTGCTAAAAATCTGATTATTTTAAGCGTACACAGGAGCCATTATGGATCCGCCATTTTGAATTTCGAAATTATGTGGTGAAATTTAAAACCAGCAACCAAAATAAAGGCGAATACACAAGGTTTGATTACAATTGTACCACGCTTCGACTTTTGGCCAGCTTTTTCGAAAAATTGGCCACTGTGCGCCGGCGAGAACAGTATTGGATTTTAGCTCAAAAGATCGACTTTTACGATGAGAAGTGTCACGCAGCTGCAAAAAGTAAAGTACCTCCTACATGGTCACGCTGTGATCGGGTGCAACACGAGCTATTTATTTGAGTCGATACTTAAAGATGAAAGAAGAAGCGATACATTTTTTGGTAAAGAAGAAAAGATACCAAAAAGAGTGAGTGCAAAAAGCGTAAATTTCCAGGCATAAGGAGAAAAATTGTTGCAGAAAACTATCCGGCATGCGGAAGCTTGTAAGACCGGGACTATTTTTTTTTTTCAAAAACAAACACGGCGATCTAGCTAATGACAGATATCCAGCTCCTACTTAAATTTTGGAGAGAACATTTCCAGTCCAGGACAAAGGAGTCGATATATCGGGAGAATAAAAACAAAGCTGCTGGAGCTGACCGTCTGCCAGCTGAGCTATTCAAGTAGGCAGCAGGGAGCCGATAATAACGATACACATTTCAAATTTAATGCAGAGTATAGTCAGATGAACGCACTACTCGCGACTGGAGTTTCCGTTTTCTCTGCCTAATTCATAAGAAAGGTGACCCTAAACAACGGCTATAAGATCTTATCGAGCGAATTGTGTGAAAGGCTAAAACTGATCATCAATGAACTGATTGGACCTTATTCGTGTGGTCTTAAACTTGGTAAATCTTACATAGACCAGGCATTTTCCATACGCAAAATCTTTTAAAACAATACCGGCCAAAGCGAGCACATTGTGCAGTTTCGCCTTCGTGTTTTCTCACCAACGCTAACGATGTGTATGCACGAAGTTACCCAGCCAGCAGAGAAACGTAAGTTTTTCCGACAGTGCAGTCTTGTTCAATTTTCCATATCCGGAAACGAATAGAAAACGACTACAATTTTCATTTGTTTACGTATCTGGAAAACGTTCGAAAAGTTAGAAAAATATGATTTTATTTGAAAGAAATAATTGTATTTCATTTGTTCATGCTAAGAACGAAAAATGACACTGAAGATGGAACAACGCCGAAACCGGTTTATCTGCAAACCAAGCTTCACAAGGGATGACGGAATTTTTTTCTAAAATAAATAATTTTGTTTCCTTTTTCGGATCGATTCTCGGATTTTTTGCTGGCTGGGTATGCTTTCGCTTCTCACGCGCTTGACACACATACTTATGTAGATGTTTTAGTATTCGTCTGGCCGGCACTGTTTTAAAAGAAGCGATGGGTGAAACGATGCCTTTATGCCGAAATATCTGAATTTCATGTGGGTACGAAACAAATAAAAGCTGTGTGAAATGACGTTAACCAACGCCACCAGCTCCGTCGGAATTGGGAACGACCCCCCTTAGTAGGTCGATAACAAACGAGGTTTCAGACTGGACGACTCTCCATCAAATGACTTCTTAGTATATACTGATATTGGCAAAGACTATAAAAGCTGCAAAACTGAATCGTGCAGACAGAATTTGAAAAAAGCATACAATTTATGGCGTATGCCGATGATATCGATCGGTCTCAACAATGTCCGAGTTGATTCTGCGAAGAAGCGTGGGTGATAACAATATCTGCTGAGAAGGTCTATAGAATATATGAGAGAACGGTTTTTTGCAAAAATTGCGGGGTCTTCCGCCTTGGCGACAGCGAGTATCACAAACGATGAAATGATGAGCTGAAATCTACAGTGATATAGGCATGGAACAGTGCCTCAAAAACCATCGTCTCCTCTGGCTTGTTCACATGGTCCAAATGGATGAGAATGCTCCAGACGTAAAAGATAGTTTCAAGGTAAGTTTGTATGTAGTGAGTCAACAAGATACTGGTTGTTCCAGAGAGAGCGATCATCTCCTGATTTCACGGAAGAAATATAAATGTTGGCTTGGAAAACTTACGTAAACCAAATTAATCGATTTTAAATTTACTTAAAATATGCAGGACTTAGCTGTGAATATTATTACAGAAAAACGTATTAAATAGCAGCAGGTTTGCATCCCGTTTTTCTCCGCATCGACATGCGAAATACTTTAGAAGGATATACTCATGTGCATACAATTATCGTGCGAAGTTCTATGTATATAAGAACCTATAAACAAATAACTTCAAATAAATAAAAATTTGTATTGCGTAAAAAACACTTTTTATTGTTCCTCTTTCTATTGCCAATACTTCCGCTGTACTCTGTTTAAATCCCATTCTCACTTACCTGTAGCCTTCTTCCAAACAATACTGGGCGTTGGCACACCCTGCGCCTGACAATGCAGCATTATATGGCGGTTGCGTTCCACATTTGCATCGGTCGGCTCCACAATCCAGCGTGGCGGCACTGCAGTGCACAATATCCAATGCCAAAAAGTGTGTGGTGGTGCGACATCAATGCAGCAAACGTATGCACATAAATACGTTACGAACGAGAGACAACAATGCAGAAAAAATTTGTTGGCAATTAAATGAAATGTATGAAATCGAATCGATAATGCAATAAATCAGAATTGCAATGAACGAAACGATAGCAAACGGCTATTGTCATACACAGTATAAAGAGTTATAAGTATGTAAGTAAAATTCAACTAAATCAAATAAAAATGTTGGATAAA
>NW_016193145.1:0-3328 GCF_001687245.7 Rhagoletis zephyria | reverse complement strand
TATTTGTATTTGTATTTGTTTAGTAAAAATTTTCAGACTCGTTTTCACGCGCGGCAACTCGTCTCGAATGGAGCACCCTCCACTGTCGCTATCAAAATCTCGACTGAAACTGGTGTTGCCACACACGGGCACCATTGGGCTCATAGCCGCAGTTGTTTGGCTGTTAGCCCTCTTTTTTTTTGGTGCAGTTGTTGTCTTAGCCACCATGCCAACTGGTTTTTGGCCAAGTCGACTGAGCGCACCTTGAGCTTTTCTCTGCTCACCACTCTATTCGCTCCCAACTTACTATGTCTGTATATATACGGGTGCTGCGCATTTGCACTCGATTTGCGCTCCATCTTTTATGGATAGTCAGTAGGTGGTTACTTACTCTTGGAGCACCAACATAACTCACCATGGCTCATGTTATGGTGAACATTTGTTAAATGACCTTAAGAAGGAGTTGAAAGAATTGCCAGCGTAAGAAGTACAGAATTAGAAATCCTATAGATTTTACCTGTACACATTTTTGGTAGTAGATACTTCCCTTGATGTTGTCATTTTTGAGCTGTTAAAATTCATAAGCAAGTTTGTAGTATAGTGGAAGAAAACACTGCAAAACTCTTCGATTTCTTCTTATTTGGTACAACAAACATTTTCTGGTTTGATCCGAGACCAAAAAACTTTGCAGTCCTTATGCACTTTGGTCCTTCCATTTGGTTCGAGGGCGCCTTTGCTTTCGATGTCTAAGTATCATGGGGGCCACTTCGAATGATATTTTCGCTGGAGCATCATCATCCTAGCGAATGACGAGCCCTTAAATATTTATATCCATGTCGTTAAAAAGCTTGTAGAGATCGTCATTTTATCAATTTCGATACCCGCCGCCACGGTCGCCACTTACGATAATTTCGGTAGCATTTTGTGTGCGAATTTACCGAGGGATCATCACAGATTGGTTTAAAACTATCAAGCGCCTTTGAAGGTCCCGGCTTCCTATGCTTACCAAGTTGCTGAACCACAAATCGCTTCAGCAAGCCTCTTTGTCAATTAGTATGGTATGTGATAATTACAGTGCTTTCGTTGGACAGGTACGCATGGCTCCTATAATGGCTACATGGACAGACAGTCTCCTGGACAGTGCTTAGTACGGTTTTGTTACTGTATTTAATGTCCGTTGAGTACTTCTGACAGCCTAGTTGTTAATAGCTATCAGATGTGACTTTCATTTGACCCCCGAATGCTTCGCCTCTTGTGATAGCTCAATTTCCAAAATTTCTGAGTCAGTTTAAAGGCTGGCTGCAATGTTGTCTTCATTGTAGCCCACCACGAAGATGACTAGCGTTTACGTAAAATCCCTTGCTTTTCCAGGATCTCATGCCTAACGCTTCCTTGTTCTGATATTATAGTTCTGGATTCAACATGCTTATATTCCATGCGGTTATTACATTAGGAATACCTTCTTGCCATGGCCTTGAATTTTCCTTGAATGTCAAGGAACCCGTTAAGGGCTAGCTGCTTATACGGCGATGTCTTTTTAATTACCTGAGCTGCCGTAATAGCAGATTTCATTTTGTCCAAAAAATGGTACATTTGTACCAAAAATGGTACATTTCGGCCAAAACGGCAAACATGGCGGTAGCTACGCGTATTCTCTAAATCCGCCACAGTGTTGTCATCTTTGTTCGACATCGTCAGTGTTTCTTCGCAATATAAAAGGACGGGCAGATGAGAGATTTGTGGAGCATAATTTTTGTTCGTCGAGAGTGTCCTCTACTTTCAACAGAGTTGCGTATAGCGCACTAAATTTTCAGTTTGCACTAGTAGCTAGTGATAGTGTAACATTTATCCTTTCTACTCTTGATGTTTAGTGGTGAATTGCAATACATATATCAGTCTCACTATACTAAAGTGGTAGTGAATTGAAAAAAATTTCCAACTAAAATTAACCATAGAATAGTGAGAATAAAAATTTCTTCAGCTTTGTATTAATTTTTTAAAATTTAGAAATCATATTTTTCATTGCAGCTTATATCGGCCACTGAGTGTAAGAAAGACCCGTTTCGGCAGCCGGCTCGAATGCTCTATCTCAGAAAATGGCTCAAGAACGCCCCACTTCATAATTTGGTTGAAGAACGGCCTAACTCAGAAATTGATTGAAAAACGCGCTATCTCAGAATTTTGTTCAAGAATGTCGTATTTNATACTCTATCTCAGAAAATGGCTCAAGAACGCCCCACTTCATAATTTGGTTGAAGAACGGCCTAACTCAGAATTTGATTGAAAAACGCGCTATCTCAGAATTTTGTTCAAGAATGTCGTATTTCAACAAATGAACCTTGTTAAAAACATAGAAGACAATTGGCTCGCCGGTTCTAACTTTCGCTGGACTAATTTTGTCACTGAACTCCGAATAGCAATTGAATGCCTTTTGATTTCGCTTGAACCCCATATGCATAGCGAGCCCTCAATGCTTTCCGTCAGGAAATGTAATCTTACATATACATACTCACCAAGGAAGTACCGATCGGCTGCTACCACAAGGAATACCCGAACAGATACCTATTGAAAGCAGAAGCACCTTCTAACCGCGTGAGAAGCCATCTCTATGTCAAGATCCGTACCTACAGCGCAGAACCGCAAGCCTAGTTGGTTAGTTGAGATCGAAGACGACGATTGATAGATTAACAAATTTGAGCAGGAATGTATAGTGTGGCTACAACAACACAAACAACGCTTTGAGGACCATCCTCTAAGTGATAGAATTGTAAACCACAAAGATTTAGGCTAGACTCACACTTTCCTCTAGAAAACGGTATTAATAGACGCGCTATAAATCTATATAGGGGACACAATTTAATTTATATGAATTGAAAAAATTTTTTAGGAAGAAATTTATATAAGAAAGTAAAAAATTATTTTCCAGAAGTTTATAAAAAAAGAGTTCTCGTTATAAAAAAATATATAACCTTATATAACAAGCCATACAAGTATACATACATACATATTTACATGCACACATACATACATATATACCACGTATAAAGGCACGTCCACTTAGATTCGCATAGTTATTCGATTAAGTTGGCAATCAGCAAAGGGCAAAGCACCCTTCTTCATCCATATAGAGAAGCAGCTCTGCACGGCCACGTTTGAATGTACTATACGTAAATATGTACATACATATGTGACCGGCATCTGCACCTGTTACACTAACCGATCAAGCAGCAGGGCAGGTGAACGAATTGATTGTGAGGACGTCGGCAAGACGGAAGGCAAAAGGCACAAGACGCATAATATGACAGCAATGGTTTGCATGCTCCTTTGGGCATATTTATGCGTATATATA
>NW_016193144.1:435-3328 GCF_001687245.7 Rhagoletis zephyria | reverse complement strand
TGGCAGCTGCAGAGTGCGTATTTGGAAGCAACCACTTGCGGCTATTGCAGATGCTTGCACTCATATATTTATGTATGTGAGTAAGAGACAGTTTTTCAGTTCCAGTTTAAACTTAGGATAAGTAAACTATGTTTAGGTTGAACAGCTGACTAACATTTGATTGGCTGATCTTAGTTTAAGCCAGCCAGATCGAAATTGCCCTAAGTAGACTCTCTCCCGCTCCATTCAAAGAAAAATCGCTTAACCTTTTTCAAGCGAATAATAAAAATTATTCGTGAGCTGGTACGCGTTGATGCTACCTCCAAAGTCGTGTTTTATTAAAAAATATTTAAATAGAATAAACTTTTCCACCAGAAAATTGTCTCTGTGAAAAATAATAAAATATGAAAGTATAAAGGAGTTCCGCATTAAAGTGCGAACGCGGTTTAAGTAATTCAATTTGTGATGCTACTAAACACCTGAATAAAGTCACACAGCATAGATAAGGATGGGCAGATAGTGCAGTCTCAAATCCAAGGCGGTACCCTAGAAATATGAAAGCATTGCCAAACCCATTCTAGTGAAAGCTGCGTGTTACTTAAAACAGCGTCTTAGGGAAACTTAGTCTACCTGGGTGTCAACGATGCGATGATCACCAATAAGAAAGAAACTTTGCCAGAATCATATCAGAAGTATTCACTCAGGCCCTTAAGACGAATATCGAGTAAAGAATTCGTGAGATAGAATCAGAAACCGTCACCAAGGGTTTTGTAAAACTGGAGTAACAGAATGCGCTACTACGCAGCCAGCCGAGACAGCCGCATGAATGAAATCGTGTTCTACAAATAATGAGAACAGGTGACCCTGCATGGCGTTTTAACACCCAAAAATTGAATTTCAAAAACCTACAAGCTATACCTAATGTTTTCAAAGTTGTAAGCCCCCGACTGGAACATTTCATCTAAATCCGTGCAGCCATTTCTAACTGGAGAGAGGTCTCGAATAGTGTCGGTTTCTATATGAATATTTCTTAATACTCTTTCAATTGACATCAATATTTTACTACATAATATATCTTGTATATAAGTTAGCTAAATTCGACATTTCAAACAGATGGCAACCCTTTTAAAAATATTTCCTAACTAAAACTTTCTTCAATCACTTTTGTCCGGCACCCAATTTGTGGTACATATGTCTGTATTTCAACTACCTCATTGCTGTAATTTAAGTTGATTTGGATTTTTTAAACACGCGGTTAACTTCCTAAATATATTTCAGAAATAAACACATTTTGAAACCCATTTCGATTGATACACATATTTTAATAATTCATTTTACTTATTGGATAATTTTAATTAAACTCTTTAAACACCTCAAAACAATTCTTAGGTCCAATCTCAGATAGCCTATTTAAGTAGTAGAGATTGTTGATTAACTTCAAAAATCTGCACTTAAATGGCCAATATTGGCTATTTAAATATGAGATATGCAACAGGATGGGCCAAAATAAGTAAGGTCGGAATTTTAATTTTCTCACCCCGCTCAAAGCGGTTTGGTATTCTTGAAAATCAATATTTTTCGATCGGAAATATTTTGTTCCCTTCAGAAGACTTCCAATAACAATACTCAACTGTTTATTCAACCATTTCTTAATACTAATGATTTTTTATTTATCCCCCATTGCATTTTGTGGGGGTTTTGGTAGACCTAGTTGATATGAAAAAAGGTTAAATAAATAATTGGCTATTATTACTGAGAATCTCTTGAAGAGAACCAGAGTTTTCCGATCGAAAAATATTGATTGTCAGATTTCTATGCCATTTCTACGAAAAGTGTTTTCCCTTTTATAAAACACATGGAAAACTCTGAGCGACCTTTAAATATTGTTTTAATTTCAAAATAAAAAATTAGGGGCATATGTTTTTCAGTATAGAACAATCCTCGGTGGTGAGAGCATAAAACTCACCTACTTTCCTTTTTCACATATATTTTTGGACCACCCTAATATGCAACCCTTGATCGCATCAAAAAAAAAAGAAAAGTTTATCAACGTTGCAAAACAACAATCAGATGTTCAGTGCAAAATGTAAACAAACAAATGTAACAACAATTTGAAGGAGCAAGTAACAGTGTTGCCATTTGTTTGGGATATTTAAATAAAGTTGATCGAAAACCCAACGAAAGTTAAATGGCAATCCAAAATTAAACTTAAGTGCCGTTTAAATAATTATTTGAAATTCGCCCTTAGTGTTCAAACTCAAGATTTCTTAACATTGCGCATAAGTTAACTGAAGTCGACCTTTAAAACAGGTGGCAACTCTCTTCAAAATATTTACAAACTACTACATTCTTAAACTATTTATATAAAGTTATGTTGTCATTATGCATTCAAGCAGTGGTAATTTCTTAAGCCAATAATTGGAACATTTGCTGGAAATAATGACGAATAAGAAATTCTGTCCATTTGATTGACCGATAGAAGTCTTTTCTTACTAAATAGTTTTTCCTTCACCGAAAACTTAATAGAAACCAATACTAAAGCTGCAAAATTGAAATTAGTTGATCGCATAAAAAAACTACAAAACAGGACAAAGAATGAAGATAGAAAGAAACGAAAATTGAAAGAAGAGTAAAATTTGCCGTCAACAAGTCCATTTGTGGCTGAAAGTGTAGAGTCATTTTTTGTTTAGCAAGTTTTTTATTTTCTAGCACATGTTCTTTTTTCAGTCATGCCACACATATGCACATTAGGGTGATCCAAAAATGCATGTGAAAAAGTAAAGTCGGAATTTGTAAGCTTTTTGCCCCCTTAGGATTGTTATATACCGAAAAAAATATACCCTTATTTTTTTATTTTGGAAATAAAAAAATATTTAGAGGTTGCTCAAAGCGACCAAAGTTTCCATATATGTAT
>NW_016193144.1:0-229 GCF_001687245.7 Rhagoletis zephyria | reverse complement strand
TTTTCATGGCAGAAATACACTCGGAGGTTTGCCATTGCCTGCCGAGGGACGACCGCTGTTAAGAAAAAACCTTTTTTCTATATTTTTTGCGATGTTATATATACGTCCGCCAAAAACCCGAAAAGCCCCGAAAAAAGGAATGGGCCGACCAATAAAAAATCGTTAGTGTTAAAAAATGGCTAAATAAGCAATTGGGTATTATTATTGAAAGTCTTTTGAAGAGAACCAG
>NW_016193143.1:0-3328 GCF_001687245.7 Rhagoletis zephyria | reverse complement strand
TACAAGGTTCGATAAACTGACAGTTGTCTCTCTCGCACCGCTCCCTTACTTGCTGTCACCACAGGCAAAAGTTTTTATCTAGATAATGTTATCAGGCAAAATTTTACCCATGGAGACTGCATATTGCTCTTGGCATGCAATAATTATCAGAGCTTTTATCTTGATAAATATTGGCAGCAATTTGGTATTTTGCAGCTACATTTTCATTTGCGCGATAGCTTCGTGGAGACAACATTATAGATATTTCAATATAAAAGCAAAAATTGAACTGTTTTCTATTAAAATATGTGTTATTATTTGCTTGGGTGTGAAATAGCATATTTTTTAAACTTTTTAATTGATGAAATCCGGCAAAAATTGCCATCTTATAAATGCTTTTGTCAAGATAAAAAATGCCCACGCACAAATATTGCCGCTGATAAAAATTTTATCAGGCAATAAAAATGACAGTTGGTAGGCAAAAACTTTGGCCTGTGGAGACGGGCCGTTAGCAGCGGCACCGTGCTGCTTCTTTGCAAATGTAGTTGAAAAAGTGTAGCTTTGGTGTGAAATAGAAGTATACGCTTTTGTGCAATATGTTTATTTGTATATGTATATAAAGCACATTTAACTGATGAAAACATAAATTGTTTTTTAATTGAATGTTTAAATAAATCGCATAGTAGTTTTATTTTAATTTTTACCCCTTTTGCAGTTTTTATACCGCTAAATAGCACATAAGTTACGTAATTCCCATATAAATATTAGTATTTCGTTCAATATTCTGTTTAAAATTACAGACTTCCTGCAAATACATTCGAATTTATCAAAGGAATATCACTACTAATTGCCTACCTTGCGTACTTTTCTACTACCATTTTCGAACCAAGGGATTTCATCCTTCCCCTTTCTCCATCCTTCTTGATTGCAACCTTTTGTAAGGGAGTGTCAAACCGCGGCTGTCAGTAATTATCTAACCTTGTATTATTGAATCATGGGCAATGCCAAAGCCAATACAAAGCAGAAAGATGACCAACTCTCAACTTTTCGCGAGCGTCGTTCGTCAGCTGTTCCAAATTATCAAAATTATGTGATTTAGTTTTCATTTTTAATCAAATGCGGGAAAGAAATATAATTTTTAATGCAATTATTGATATAAAACTTTGATTTATCTGCCGCTAGTATGTTAATTTAGTTTCCAAAGTATTTTCTGCTAATAAGCGTTCATTGTAGCAAGCACGGGCGTTACTCACGCTGCTGTCAAAGCGACGCCAGCGCCAACGCAACGCCAAAGTTGTATGTGGACGGGCCTTAATAAGTCTGCGCATCGCGAGTACTTTCACCGCGGTACGCATACAAAACATTTTGCCATATACCATACATTTAAAAAAACAATTTACATTTTTGTGAATTGTAACAGAAATTCAGACCGATTCTCCACAGAACCTCCCTGGGAGTTTTCTCTCTTTTCCCTGTGCTCCTATCATGAATAAAAATTCCCTGACGATTTTTTATATTAAAGGGCCGAGTTGAGGACCTTCTTGTATGCGGTCGTTGCATGTGCCGAACAAATCATCTCGAACACGCACTTTGTTTATGTTCGCCATCTGCAATGATCGTATTAAATAAGTGTAGCCATACCTCATCGGCTGGTTGAATAATCAAATTCACGCAACGTTTCCGCGATGTTCCCTTTGAGGTGTTTCCAATATTTTTTGGCAAATGGCTTGCTGTATTCATGGAAATATTTTTGTATATATGCCCGAGACTGTTAATAAATCTGCACACCTGAGTTGGTATTCTCATTGCTATAGTTTTTAAAAGATGATTGCATAAACTTAAAAAAACTATATGATTCGATATGATTATTCAAAATTGATGTTTGTTTGGTCGCAAATTTTTAACGGTAAAAGTCAATGAATGAAATTTTTTGATAAAAATTTAGGCTATGGCTAAAGTAAGAAACATTGGAGGATGGTTATTGACTAGATAACGAAAAGTTAAGTATGTTTGTAAATTTACTAAAAATGCTCTCAGATATCGCAATTAAATTTTTTATGTCTAAGTTTTTTTTACTTCATGTGTTTAATTTTTTATTATGATTTTTTTCGTCATTAATGATACTTTCATATATTTTTTTCTTAGACCCTTACACTAAATGTTAAAGTATTTCGTTTTGATTAAATACTATATAAAAGAAAACGTCACTTTAAACTAAACTACAATAAAATAAACTAACGGTAATTTTTAATTAAGATATTTCGTAAATATTTGTATTGATATCTTTTATTTCGACTGTCAAATTTTGGCCCAATAAGGCTGCTGTGCAGCGCTCTTGACACAATGGTAGTTGTAATGCATAGATAATTTCGTTTTCCTCTGACCCATATGATTTAAAAAAAAAATATATATATATATATAATAAACGATCAGCTCCAGCATTCTTTTCAATTTATGGATGTGCAATTTACCAAATATCTGTAAAACTACTGAAATTTTTCTGCTGCATTACCTTCTGAAAATTGCTCAGTATGTACATTAGGGTGGTAAAAAAAAAATACACGTGAAAAAGTAAAGTTCTATACCGAAAAGAATTATACCCCTATTTCTTATTTTAAAATCAAAAAATATTTAGAGTTCACTTAAAGCGCCCAAAGCTGTCCATGTATTTTGTGTGGGGAAAAAACAACTTTTCGTAGAAATGGTATAGAATTCTTAAATATTAATATTTTTCTATAGGATAACTCTGTTTCTCTGCAGCAGATTCCCAATAATAATAAAACTATAATTTACAGGTCCGCCAAAAACCATGAAAAATTCAACGGGGGGACTAATAAAAAATCGTTAGTATTACAACATGGTTAAGTTAACAATTGGTATTATTATTGAAAGACCCCTGAATATAACCAGAGTTTTCCGATCGAAAAATACTGATTTTTAAGAATTCCATACCATTTACACGTAAAGTTGTTTTTCCCCATATAAAAATACATGGAAAATTTTGAACGCTTTGAGCGACCTCATTGATTTCAAAATAATAAAATTATAGTTTAAAAAACTAAAACCTCGCTATTATAATTTCCATTCGCACCGTCATCAGGTATATAACTTGAGAATAGAAATTGCTGTATCTTTTAGGCGCATCAATATTACATAGTTACATCCCGAGCTAATAAAAGGGAGGTAAAAGATAGGGGTATACTTTTTTCGATATAGAACAATCCTAGGGGTGAGAGCATTACAATTTTGACTTTACTGTTTTTGGACCACCCTAATGTACATATATCAATTATGGGGAAATTTTAAATTATATTTCAATAATACATATTTAGTCTTAAAAAGACTCCGC
>NW_016193142.1:0-3329 GCF_001687245.7 Rhagoletis zephyria | reverse complement strand
CCCTCCCTAAAGTGTCCCGGTTTGGTAACAGAGATATCTGGCAGCCCTAGGTAAAGTGTGATATGATACCCCAAGTTGATACCCACATCTTGACTGAGAGCCAGACGGCAGTAAAATCACTCAACCTCCATGTTAGCCATGAAATGCCGCGCATCTCTTAACGATATGGCTGNTACCCACATCTTGACTGAGAGCCAGACGGCAGTAAAATCACTCAACCTCCATGTTAGCCATGAAATGCCGCGCATCTCTTAACGATATGGCTGGGTCATTCCGTCAAAAGGTGATTGGTTTCTGTGACACTGCAACATAGATGGGAATTGTAAGGCCGATGAACTGACGCGACTTGCACAAAACTTCCTATTGAGGATATAAACGACGAAGTAGGAATACCCTTACAGACTTGCAAGCTACTTATCTCCGAGAGGCTTGGCTTCTTTAGAAGATGTCAAGGTGAAAAGGAGGAGGAAACGATTTTGCACCTATTGCTTCGGTGCCCTGCTCTATCTGGACGAGGACTCTCCACTCTCGGTAGGCAATTCTTCTACATTTTGGAGCACTTTCGATGCTTGAAAATCAGGGATCTTCTAAAATTAACGCGAAGTTCAAAATGGTTTTAGGAGGGAATGGGAGTTGCTACCTACGTGTGCCTTATAGACAACCTTACCTAACCTTATAGATGAAGTTAGTTCTTTTGTACTATTAACGTTTTATGTAGTATATATGTATTTGTAAGCTTGTACTTACCATTATTCGAAGAAATCAGCTCAAATTTGTTTCCGAATTTGGCACTGAAATGTGAAGAAAACATATATGTAGATAAATACAATATCTAGAGATTATTGAATATATTCTTAAAAAACAAAAACTAATGTAAAATACCAAAAACTGATAAGGAATTTTTCGATTTGCAGCCGGTTTTTTCTAGCATTGAAGTCAATAGAAGCGCGCCCAGTTTGAGTTTTGCTGCAATCTAATGAAATCGTTTGTGTCTATGCCAAAATAGGGCAGGAAAAAACAAATTCAAAAATTAAAAGTTGGATGTCAGCACTGCTTCTGAGACATACTGATCATTTCGTCAATCTATGAGGGGTAAACGAAGATATTAATTATTTCCAAGAACAGCAATTCACAGAAATTATCCTAATAATTCATTAACATTTTCGCTTTATTCTTAGAAGATTTAAATTATGTAGACATAATAGACCATGCGACAAAAACCCAGAAATTTCAAATATACTAGAGCTGCGTTTTTAGTTTTTCTCCCTGACGGCGGATTTTTTTTTTAAAGGACTTTGTAATTTCAAAGATATGACTAATTCCAAAAATAATTTCAAAAATTCAGTGCCGGAAAACCGTATATGCGGCGCGCTTAATAAGAGCATATCGATTGAGTGCAGATTTTATTGGCACTGTAAATAAAAGTGGAGTTTTGGTTTCTTTTAGGATGGCCGTGATGTAATTCCTTCATGTAGGTAAATAAAAAAAAAACATTGAATAATGTGACCGGTTTGCATATCGATAAATCATTTAAATCGGTCCTTTATCAGGTATATCTTCCATACCACTGATTGTTCAGGTATGAGTTTTTATGTATATTTTTTAAGTTTACCCCTTTCGCACAAAGGTGGCGGTCCACCATACCATTATAGCATGATAGAGAAATGGCCTAACTACCGCTTTGTATATTTAGCAACTGTTTGCATGCAAGATTGCCACTTTGGTAAATTATTGCCAAAATTGGTTCATTTTGGCAGATTTTTATTAAAGTATTTTGTTTGAGAAATAAATAAAACTTTTCGTTGTCGCTTTATTTTCCGTAGTTATCTTTATATTATAAACTACTTTCCAAAAGTTTAGTCCACTTTATTGCATTAATTTTCGAACGCCTTAATGCACACTTTTTTATACATACATACATACGTATGTATATCGATAAAAAGTGAACATATCAGGCTCCATTCAGAACTCATTTTACTGGAATCCTGAGGGGCTTTTGATTACCTAAATATTTTAAATGATTCTTTATATAAAATTAAAAACTGGACATGTATGTAATTACACGTTTTGAATGTTCGCAAAAAAATTTAACAAAATCAACGCCAGGTTTTACAAATGGCGATTGTTAAATGAAATAAAAACCATAAAGTACCGGCGGCAAAAAAAATCCACGGGAATTTTTTGCTACACATTGTTGGTTATACTAAAATTCAATGTGCTATAAAACTGCATAAGAAAAATATTATAAAAACTCAAACCTCGAAATTTAGACGAAAATTTTTGGAATTTTTCTAAATGTTGTAAATAGCTTGAGTCCTTAATTTTTATGGACTTGGTTAAATCACAAACTAGATTCTTATACAAAAAAATTAAAAAAAAGTTATACCTGAAAAACATTGTGAATATTAAAAAAACATCAAGGGTTTTGAGTTGGTAAATACTTTTTTCGACAATTAAAAATGGTGGGTCGGCGCTTTGGCCAATGGTAGGGTTCATTTGCCACCTCTGCATGATTTTAAGCAATGCAGAATGCGCAAAAGGCTCCGGAAGCATTATCCGGACGATGCATCAGACTAGGCCCAGCATACTTTGAAATGTCATAAAATTATAACTTAAGAAAATTTTATTACATGGCAGTTGAGAAGTGCATGTACAAAAATTTCATAAATTACATAAAGGAAATTTTTTCACATGCAGCAGTGCATAGCATGCTTTTAAGCGCCCGGTGTTAGCTGTCGCGTCTAAACAATGTACGCAGTGAAGGTAAACATTTGGTTAAGCCCCCAAACAACTTAATGAAAATACAGTAATCGGTTGAGGTAAAATTTTTCTGATGTTTACGAAAGGCATGAAGCTTTCGACAGCACTGTCCTTACTGGTTTTGCTTTATAAAACTTCTTCGTTAAACGCCAACGTTGAGTTAAAGGGCTGGGAATCTAATTAATGAAAACGCAAGTACCAAAAGCTGGAAAGTTTTTCAATAGATTAGGCAACTAAATATGCAAAATAGTCCGATTAATATTAATTGTGTGAAAATGACAGCAAAACAAAGCAATGAATATAAAACAAAGCAGGTTGAGAGCGACGCGTGCCATGAAAAATTAAGTAGAAAAAAAGATAAAACTACAGGCAATAGTCGTGGAGTAATGAGGACGCGAGGCCTTTGTGGGGCATTTTATATGGAAATGTATATATACATATATGTATGTATGTATGTGTGTATGTACGTATTTATGCAGTGACATTTTCAGACCTAATGGCCGCTTTTATTATGTAAATACCGCGGAATACGAGTATAATGTGAATTTGGTTTTAAATTCTCTTTGTTT
>NW_016193141.1:3112-3329 GCF_001687245.7 Rhagoletis zephyria | reverse complement strand
GCACTTATTATTCAACTAAAAAAAAGTTTAAAACTACAATCAACTACAAGTGATTCTGGACCAGAATTCATTAAAATTTGGGCGGTAGCTGTAAAAAGCTTCTTATAAATAAAAAAAAAAACGCACTACGCACTTATTTGTCAACTAAAAAAAATTGTAAAACTACAATCAACTACAAACGATTCTGGACCTGAATTCATTAAAATTGAAGCTGCAG
>NW_016193141.1:894-2979 GCF_001687245.7 Rhagoletis zephyria | reverse complement strand
GCTTCATATAAATTAAAAAAAAAACGCACTACGCAGTTATTTGTCAACTAAAAAAAAATTTAAAACTACAATCAACTACAAACGATTCTGGACCAGAATTCATTAAAATTTAGGCGGTAGCTGTAAAAAGCTTCATATAAATTAAAAAAAAAACGCACTACGCAGTTATTTGTCAACTAAAAAAAAATTTAAAACTACAATCAACTACAAACGATTCTGGACCAGAATTCATTAAAATTTAGGCTGTAGCTGTAAAAAGCTTCATGTAATTTTTTTAAAAAATCCATTACGCACTTATTTTTCAACTAAAAAAACATTGTAAAACTACAATCAGCTTCATATAAATTAAAAAAAAAACGCGCTACGCACTTATTTTTCAAATAAAAAAAATTGTAAAACTACAATCAACTACAAACGATTCTGGACCAGAATTCATTAAAATTTAGGCTGTAGCTGTAAAAAGCTTCATGTAATTTTTTTAAAAAATCCATTACGCACTTATTTTTCAACTAAAAAAACATTGTAAAACTACAATCAGCTTCATATAAATTAAAAAAAAAACGCGCTACGCACTTATTTTTCAAATAAAAAAAATTGTAAAACTACAATCAACTACAAACGATTTTGGACCTGAATTCATTAAAATTGAAGCTGCAGTTGTAAAAAGCTTCATATAAATTAAAAAAAAAACGCGCTACGCACTTATTTTTCAAATAAAAAAAATTGTAAAACTACAATCAACTACAAACGATTCTGGACCAGAATTCATTAAAATTTAGGCGGTAGCTGTAAAAAGCTTCATATAAGTTAAAAAAAACGCATTACGCACTTATTTTTCAACTAAAAATAAATTTAAAACTACAATCAACTACAGACGATTCTGGACTAGAATTCATTAAATTTAGGCTATAGCTGTAAAAAGCTTCATACAAATTTAAAAAAGTGAGCTACGCACTTATTTTTCAAATTAAAAACAAAATTTAAAACTACAATCAACTACAGACGATTCTGGACTAGAATTCATTAAATTTAGGCTATAGCTGTAAAAAGCTTCATACAAATTTAAAAAAGTGAGCTACGCACTTATTTTTCAAATTAAAAACAAAATTTAAAACTACAATCAACTACAGACGATTCTGGACTAGAATTCATTAAATTTAGGCTATAGCTGTAAAAAGCTTCATACAAATTTAAAAAAGTGAGCTACGCACTTATTTTTCAAATTAAAAACAAAATTTAAAACTACAATCAACTACAAACAATTCTGGACCTGAATTCATTAAAATTTAAGCTGTAGTTGTAAAAAGTTTCATATAATTTTTTTAAAAAACCCATTACGAACTTATTTTTCAACTAAAAAAAAAAAAAATTTTAAACTACAATCAACTACAAACGAATCTAGACAAGAATTCATTAAAATTTAGGCTTTAGCTGTAAAATGTTTCATATGAATTTAAAGAAAAAACCCATTACGCACTTATTTTTCAACTACAAAAAAGTTTAAAACTACAATCAACTGCAAACGATTCTGGACCTGAATTCATTAAAACTGAAGCTGTAGCTGTAAAAAGCTTCATATGAATTTTTTTAAAATCGCATTGCGCACTTATTTTTCAACTACAAACAAAAATTTTAAAACTACAATCAACTACAAACGATTCTGGACCAGAATTCATTAAAATTTAGGCGGTAGCTATAAAAAGCTTTATATGAATTTTTTTAAAAATCGCATTACGCACTTATTTTTCAACTAAAAAACAAAATTTAAAACTACAATCAACTTCAAACAATTCTGGACCTGAATTCATTAAAATTTAGGCGGTAGCTATAAAAAGCTTTATATGAATTTTTTTAAAAATCGCATTACGCACTTATTTTTCAACTAAAAAAAAAAAATTTTAAACTACAATCAACTACAAACGAATCTAGACCAGAATTCATTAAAATTTAGGCTTTAGCTGTAAAAAGTTTCATATGAATTTAAAGAAAAAACCCATTAAGCACTTATTTTTCAACTACAAAAAAGTTTTAAACTACAATCAACTACAAACGATTCTGGACCTGAATTCATTAAAATTGAAGCTG
>NW_016193141.1:0-810 GCF_001687245.7 Rhagoletis zephyria | reverse complement strand
AAACTACAATCAACTACAAACGATTCTGGACCTGAATTCATTAAAACTGAAGCTGTAGCTGTAAAAAGCTTCATATGAATTTTTTTTAAATCGCATTGCGCACTTATTTTTCAACTACAAACAAAAATTTTTAAACTACAATCAACTACAAACGATTCTGGACCAGAATTCATTAAAATTTAGGCGGTAGCTGCAAAAAGCTTCATATAAATTTAAAAAAAACGCGCTATGCACTTATTTTTAAACTTAAAAAAAAATTAACAACTACAATCAACTACAAACGATTCTGGGCCTTTAAAATTGATGCTGTAGTTGTAAAAAGCTTCATATAAATTTTTAAAAAAACCCATTCCGCACTTATTTTTCAACTACAAACAAAAATTTTTAAACTACAATCAACTACAAACGATTCTGGACCAGAATTCATTAAAATTTAGGCGGTAGCTGCAAAAAGCTTCATATAAATTTAAAAAAAACGCGCTATGCACTTATTTTTAAACTTAAAAAAAAATTAACAACTACAATCAACTACAAACGATTCTGGGCCTTTAAAATTGATGCTGTAGTTGTAAAAAGCTTCATATAAATTTTTAAAAAAACCCATTACGCACTTATTTTTCAACTACAAACAAAAATTTTAAAACTACAATCAACTACAAACGATTCTGGGCCTTTAAAATTGATGCTGTAGTTGTAAAAAGCTTCATATAAATTTTTAAAAAAACCCATTACGCACTTATTTTTCAACTACAAACAAAAAATTTAAAACTAAAATCAACTACAAACGATTCTGGACCAGAATTCATTAAA
>NW_016193140.1:0-3329 GCF_001687245.7 Rhagoletis zephyria | reverse complement strand
GACTTACTTGCCATTTCGATATTTTGTAATGCACACTTTTCTTACCTACTACATGTGAAGTATATACATAAGTGCTAAATGCCCATTAAATTTGAAGTCAGAATATGGTGTGCTTCAAAAGTTATGACATAATTAATTTTTCCCCTCTTAAAAATTACATAAAAAATTCACTTGTTTTCATTATTATTTTTTTAATTTAAACACCTATAATTCAAAAGTTAATGCAGCAAATTGATCCAAATTTTTGTTGAGGCTTCAAGTATACGTCAATGAATTATATTCAAAAGCAACCAGCCTGATATAGTTTCCAACAGTTAAAATGAAGGTTACCTGTTTTTTAGATTTGCCCATATACAAAAATGTTGTGTTCGTATGTCACGGTCGTCAAAACTCGAGAACGGCTGAACCGATTTGAATATTTTTTTTTGTGTTGTTCGGTACAATATCAGAACCAATGATATCGCAAAAAATTGGAGGATTGCCAACTATTTGAAAATGTTTAAACCCAATTATATTGATAAAATAAATAATTTATTACAATATGGGTATCAGATTAAAGACGTTTAAGAAATATAATTGCTGGAAATATTTTTACGAGGGTTGCCACCTATTTGAAAATTTTAACTCAGTCAAATTGATACAAAAATGAAGTATTGCCATGTGGGTGTCAAATCAAATAGGTTTCAGAAAGATAACTGTTGGAAATATTTTTTAGGAGGGTTACCACCTATTTGAAAATTTTAACTCAATTAAATTGATAAAATAAATGAAGTATTGCCATGTGGGTGTCGAAGCTAAAGAGTTTTAAGAAGGCCTACAGCAGAAAATATATTTGAGGAGGGTTACCACCTGGTTGAAAATCTAACTCAATTTAATTGACATATTACAATAGAAAGATGACAGTAGGAAATATTTTAGAGGTCTGCCACCTATTTGAAAATTTTAACTCAGTTAAATTGATAAAATAAATGAAATATTGCTATGTCGGTAACAATCTTTAGATTCTTATTAAGGTTTACGGCCGAAAATATATTTGAGGAGAGTTGCCACCTGTTTAAAAATTTAACTCAATTTGCATAATTGATAAAATAAATGACTTATTAAAATATAGGTATTAAATTAAGGAGTTTTAAGATAGATGACTGTTGGAAATATTTTTCGGGAGAGTTGCCACCTTTTTGGAAATTTTAACTCGAAAGCTTAGTATGTTGCACCAATGTATTTTTAATATAAAGCGATAAAATAAATTAACCAACGAAAAATTAGTCCTTTGTCAAATATGTTTGATTTATTATTATTTATGTAGGGATAAGTACAAATGTAAAGCGGATACGAGGATGGGTGGTGGCACGCACTCTTTTCAAAAGAATTGAGTTCAACCTCAAAGCAATAAAACTGTTTGGAGGGCATGTTAAAAGATAGTTAATTTGGCGGGAGAAATTTATGACAGTTTCTAATAAACACATCACATCCACATATATTTTCCATCACGTAGTCCATGGTCTTGAGGATTGCAAATACCTCAGCCTGGAAGACCGAAGCATTTTCCCCAAGAGAAAAGTGAAGCTTATCACTATCAACTTCAAAAAAGACCCCAGATCCTGACACAGAATCAGTTTTGGAGCTATCGGTGAAGATTCGACAATGTGTGAGTCCGGGCTCGGTGCTGGAATTAAACCAGCATTCAGCCTCAGGGTAATCAGCATAATAGAATCTCTTAAACAAAGGTAACAGTGGCGTACTGCGGCATTGAAAATGCACAAGGGCTCAAAGGCCGCCGGCAATGCCCAGCTCGCCCCACTCAGTGTTATATCAACATCCGTGTTTTTGTTAGTCTGCAGGTGACCATTAAGGCTTCACCAAAGGTAACAGTGGCGCACTATCCTGCGGCATTTAAAATGCACAAGGGCTCCGATCTCTGCCGCCGGCAATGTCCAACTCGCCCCACTCAGTGTTATATCAACATCCGTTTTTTTTTTTGTTAGTCTGCAGGTGGCCATTAAGGTTTCACCACGTTTGAAGACACGGCAGCAGTGCGTCAAGAGCACTATACACTACTCAAAAAAATTAAGGGAGGTTTTCAAAATAGGCAATTAAAGCTAAATAAAGACGCTAACCGATTCATAGCTGACCTAACTGACCAATTTCTCTCAATCCCGTGGGCCAAAAAACCGCAAGAAATTTGCAAAATTATTTTTTCGCGCTACAAGAGAACCGTAGCTCCTGAAAATTATTAGCCAAGAAAAATTAGCAACTTAGAGCTTCAAGGGCTTTTTACATCTCAATACGACCACTTTTTACCGAAATACGGCTTGTCAAAAACCACCGAAAAATTTGGTATGTTTTTGGTCCCTTAATTTTTTGGAGTAGTGTTTTATCTGCCTACATTGATAGACAAGCTGGCACGATTTGAAAATACCTCCAAAAAGGGAGTTTTTTATGAATAAAAATAGTTTTTTAAAGAACTTTTTGAAAAAAGTCGCCTCAGATGACAAAATAGATTCGGCTAAAAAAATCTGCATAAAAGTATTTAAAAGTCTTTTAAACGGAATCGTAATAATGAGATTTTTGACGCTGTTTTTTTTTACATTTTCAAAGATTGATTTAGGAAAAACTTAAATAACTGGGCCAAAACTATTCTGATTTAGACTTATGGGATCTCGGTAGAAAGGTATTTTCCCACTGTTTTTATTTATGTGCAAAAAAGGACATTCGTGTCCCAATTTTTTTTTTCAAATACCAACGCATCTTAATTCAACTTTGAATGACGTTCGTTCATCTTACCTTTCTCTTTCATCCTTTGAATGAGCTTATTAGCAAAGAAATAAAAAGGGTGAGAAAATACCTTTCTAATGATTCCTCACAAGTCTAAATCGGAAGAGTTTAGGTTCAGTTATTCAAGTTTTTCTCATACCAATCTTTGAAAAAAGTTAAAAACAGCATCAAAAATCTCATTATTACAATTCCGTCAAAAGTTTTTTTTTTTTTTTGTAATATTTTTATGTAAATTTTTTAAGCTTAACCCGTTTTGTCATTTGGGGGATTTTTTCAAAAAACATATTTAAGAAACTATTTTTATTCATATTATCAATTTTTGGAGGTATTTTCAAATCGGTCGCGCTCCCTTAAATCTTAATATATTTTGGTGGACATCTTACGATATAATAGGCTTTATAATTCCAATGGAAAAACAGTAGCGATTTTTTTTGTATGGGGAGTGATGCAGCCTAATGTACATACCTACATCCATACATCTTATTGCTAAACAGCTGCTTAGCATGTTTCTGTAATTCAGTATCAATATTAAAACATACATTTAGGAGGCATTT
>NW_016193139.1:0-3329 GCF_001687245.7 Rhagoletis zephyria | reverse complement strand
ACCAATAATTTATATATGCGCTACTCCTGAAAGGATACCCACTTGGCTGCGTAATTTTGCATAAATATCAAGGCTTGCAATCAATGTAAACTTAATGATATTTATTAATTTTTTTTTCTATGACATTTTCTATACGAAGATTTTACTTATTTACATATGTACGTATGTAGGTATGTACGTATGTGTATGTGTATATGTTCGCCTATAATATTTGCAATATAACAAATTTAATATTATTACACTTGTGCGTCAAATGAAGCGTTCAACTTTTTTGCTTACAAAGCAAGCAGCTGCAGATGCAATGTACTCGTATGCGGAGTATGCGTGGAGATGGGGTGGTAATGGTAATGTTTGTGACTCGGTTGGTGACTGTGATGGTGGTGCTGAACGACGCGCTTGTGATTATGCTCAGCTTTTGCTGTAAGCACATGTACATACACAGCTGTGTGTCAACGTCAAGGACGCAGGATATGCGAACAAGTGTAAATAAGAAATGTATGTACTTACTAGGAAATGTCAAACGATTGTTGATAAATTTTTATAGAATTTGGGAGACAAAGAAAACGATTTTCAATTGTTCGTAGTAAAATAATATTTAATTAAAAACTATGCATCATCAGGAAGGCTGCGTCCAATGTGAGAATAGTTGTGACAATTCTATAGACTTTGAGGAGTCTCAAGTATACATCCAGGCACTTGAGTAGGTCATTGGCCAAGCATAACTTTTGTGTATCAGTTCTTCGTAGTGTCGACGATATATCCAGAGATACACCCTCGGCTTCTCTAATGAGTACCAAAAGGGCATTGGTAGTCGAGTTCCCTTTCTCTAAGGGTTTGACCATTGGAGCTTTGAAATAAAGCAATCTTTGTCTAAGACTGGACAGTCATAAGGTATGTGTTCGGAAGTTTTATCGTCCTCAAGGTAGAGCCGGCATTCCGACACACCGATGACGCCTATTCGGTGCGCTTGAAACCTTAGTCGATTGGGGCCCGTTAGGTACTCAGAGAGTAGCCTGATGTCATTGCTGCATAGTTGAGCAGCATCCGACTTTTCAAAGGATAGCCAAAGAGCTTGGCCTAACTATGCCCCCAATTGCCTCCCACTTGGTAATTATGGTTCTTGAAGAGGAGCAACTAAGACCTCAGAATGGTTTCGGTCCTAAGACGACAGTTAAGGGTCCTTCTCGTAGCAACTCCTAGCGACTTAGTTTTTTTCGATTACACAGTGGCCTGGCACCCAGCAAGTTTCTTTATATGAAAGCAGTCGCCGGATAGGCAAAAGTACTACCCACGCTCAACTAGGAAAGGAGTGCAAATAATGGCCTATGCCGATAAAGTAGTAATTTTAGTGAACTTGTTTATTCCACTAGATACAACCCCAAAACTACATACAACATTTAAAAAAAAAAACCCAGATCTGACATTAAGAGGCTGGCAGAAGCTCTTACAGGGCATTGGCCGTTTCGCAGCCACGCCAGAAGGCTCTACATCGTCTACAAAGAATTCTGTATATGCTGGAGCAGAAAAGGTACAGTAGAACAGCTGCTTTGCAAATGTTCGGCCTTTATGAAAAAGGAGATAAAAAAATTAAAAGATAAACAAAATTTTCATGTAAAAATTTATGAGTGCCGTTAATTTCTTCATTATCCAATGAACGCAACTAAACCAAAGGTGTATGTGACCACCTTTGAGGTACCACCTTTTCTTTCCCGCGGTTCACGTGGTCCAAATTTATGCGGTAACATACTGCATAAAGAAAATTATTCCGATGAATTGATAACCTTCCTCCTTTTTGATGTCGTTTAAAAATTAAAAAATTCTAAGGTATGATACCGTAAATCCCGACATAAATATTTAAATCTTTTTAAATGAAATTATCTTTTATAAAAAATGTATTTCAAAGTTCTGTCATCAATTCTGCTGCGATTCCCCTAGGGGTTGCTACATTTATGTAGATGTTCATTTACGCATAAGTGTTTGTTTGTATGTTAACATATCACATAGCACTTGTTCATGCACTGGTTTTGCAAGTAAGCGTGAATATATATATCTTCGTACATATATTTGGTATTGAAATAATATATAATGATTTCTTGTTTATCGAAGGGATGTAAAACACACCGCCCTCAAATTNCAAAGTCGGAATTATAGTGCTTTCACCCCCTATATACCGAAAAAAATAGTCCCCTATTTTTTATTTTGAAATCAAAAAATTTTTAGAGGTCGCTCAAAGTACTCAGTTTTTCTAGTATTTTATATGAGGAAAAAACAACTTTTCGTAGAAATGGTACAGAAATTAGGTTCTTTTTAAGAGACGTGCAATAGTAATACCCAATTGTTTATCTACCCTTTTTTTAATACTAACGAATTTTTATGGGTCCCCCCATTGCATTTTATGGGGTTTTGGCGTACCTATAAAATATAGTTGCTATGAAAAAATGGTTGAACAAATAATGGAGTATTGTTATTGGGTGTCTCCTGAAGAGAAACAAAGTTTTTCAATCGAAAAAAAACAATGAATTTCCAGAATTTTATACCTCTAAATATTTTTGATTTCGAATTGAAAAACAGGAATATGTTTTCTTCGATATAGAACAATCCTAGAGAGCATTAGAATTCCTACTTTACTTTTTCCCCTCCCACAAGCATTTTTCGACCAGCCTAATGTGCATACATATACATTTTATGAATATTATTCATTTATTATTATTTTTTATGCTATTGTCGTTTGTTTCTTCTTGAATAAAATATCTGTAGCATTCAATATTATACCAAGGCACATACCAATTTTAAGTAAATACAGCATGTGCCCATATTTGTATGTATGTATATAGCGCAACTCATGCATATTTATTATTATTGTAAATTGCATTTTATTTATTTATTCTTTATATACATATGTATGTAAGGATCTGTAATTTACATACACTTGTGCACACATTAATGCTCAAGTCTGCCGCTGCTGCGTACGTTGAAAGAAAGAAAAAAAATTAATGCCATTTGGCGTAACATTCCTCTAAGGGTGCCTTTTTGAATTAGAATATTTAAATATGCAACCAAGCAACATAAAATTATAAGAATAAAATAAATATACAATAAAAAGTCATTATTTATTCTATGGCCGAGGTGACTGGATATGAGTAGTGGTGCGTCTAGAAGGGAATTATTAATGATGAATGGCAAACATAAAAAATTTGTGTGTTGGTTGAGGAGTTTCATAAATCTGTCGAGTATGAGCATGATTCATACACAGCTAAATATTTTGTAGAATTCTGCGCTCATACACTCTAAAAATTTTTTGTTTAAATTTACGCATATTAAGATAGGTA
>NW_016193138.1:0-3329 GCF_001687245.7 Rhagoletis zephyria | reverse complement strand
GGTGTGGGCGTGGCAGGTTGCGATGACTGCTGCTGCTGCTGCTCCTCAGTGTTGTCATTGTCGCTATTATTGTCAATGTTATCCTGATTTGCCTCTTCCCAGGCCTTTATTTTGTCAAGCAGCTCGGAGGCGTTTTCCTCGAACCACTTCAGCTTTCGCTGCATCAGCTCCAGCAACTCGACTTCCTTTCGAGCTATAAGGGCGCCTAAAGACTGAATTTTGAGCTCCTTCTCGCTCTCGCTCAGCTCCATATCATCATCATCATCATCATCCTTGTCGGTTTTGGTTTCCTCAGCCGCCACTTCCGTTTCCTCATCTTTTTCTTCTTTCTCCTTATCCTCCTTTTCCTCTTCATTACTATCTTCACAACTGCTTTTGGTCACCTTCCAGCGTTCCACCTTCACGTAGAGGCGCTCATTGCGGTGGTAGTGGTGGTACTCGTGAAAGAGGTACTCCCCCAGGTGCTGAAAGTGATAGTGAGTCGAAGTGTGTCGCTCATAGGAGTGATGGGAAATGGTTTGAATCTGTTCGCTGCTGCTGTTGCTGCTCTTGAAGATCAATTCCTGCTTTGCAGCCTCAGCGTAGCAGTTTTCACAGCAAAAGTGTAGTGCACTTTTGTAGCCTTCTTTACTTTCATTTTCAGCTTCCTTTTTCTTCTTCTCCTTCTTCTGCTCGTCAATCTCCCCCAGCTGGTGCTCTCGAAGCTGCCCAAAGCGTTCGAACCAGCGCCCACAGTGGCCGCAGCCGTACTGGTGACCTCGGCTCAGCTGGTGGCTGATCAGCTCGGCCACGGTGGGAAAGAGGCGGGAGCAGAGCNTCTTTACTTTCATTTTCAGCTTCCTTTTTCTTCTTCTCCTTCTTCTGCTCGTCAATCTCCCCCAGCTGGTGCTCTCGAAGCTGCCCAAAGCGTTCGAACCAGCGCCCACAGTGGGCACAGCCGTACTGGTGACCTCGGCGCAGCTGGTGGCTGATCAGCTCGGCCACGGTGGGAAAGAGGCGGGAGCAGAGTTCGCAGTACCGCTCCTGAAGATGCTGCTGCTGCTGCTGCTGCACATGGCCACTGTAATGCTTATCAACAGCGACGGCAGACTGGTGGCCTCTTTTAGCACCGGCTACTTCATTATCATCCATTGAAACCTTATCAGCTGAAATGTTTTCTACTTTAGTATTCGCTAGATTGGGCAGGCTGGCCGCTCGTCGAAGAGGAGTTTTTGTTGAATTTCGTCCTGGCCAGTGCTGGGCTGCCATCTTTGGTGGAAAAATAAAAATGAAACAAAAAGTTAAAATGTGAAAAAGTACTTTTGAGCTGAAGAATTAAGTTTTCTAGCCTTGCCTAGTTCAGTGTACCAAATTTGTTTGACTGTCTTTTGAAGAACTCATTTTGAAATTTAATCAAAATTTTCATTGTTTAATCATGGCTATTTTTTGCGCTGTTTACTAAACTTTTTTTTCCTGTTCTGTGTAATTTTTAATTTTAAATGAAGTTGAGTGGCTTGTTGAGTGGGACAAAACGCAAAGCAAAGCAAAGCAAAGCAAAGCAAAGCAAACAAAGGAAAGCTTAAAGTTCTGAGAAAAATTCTGTAATTTTTTTCTCCGTCACCTAAATTAGTTTGACTGTTGTGTTGTTGAATGAGCGCATGGAAAGTTAAGTGGAAGTGCTGCAAAGGCAAATTGTAAATTGGTTGTGTTAAAGCTAAAAAATAGAGTACTTGTGTTTCAAGGACTAATTATAATAAGTCACTGAACGCAGCTTGAAACAGACAAAAAGGAAGAAAATGAGAAAAAAGGTAATGAAAAGGCAAACTATTTAAGTTTAATGAAAAAAATTTTAAGTTTTACGCAGAAAGCACTTCAAAGCTAGAGAATTCAAGTGGGCATAACTGTAAAATTACAGTCATTTACAAACATGCCTAAAAGTTGATAACCGTATGCAAGAAAAAAAGTTACTATTTTGAGTAAAATACTGTTTGTTTATCAAAACTGCAAGTAAATTGAGCTTTTCAGCGATCAACTACTAAACCGGTACAGAATTGTCAAAAAATCTTACGTTTTGATGCTTGTTGTTGAGTAATCCAAAAGTAAATCTTAATGATGAGATAACTGTGTGTTGCTTGTAAGTTAAACTTTTCAAAATGCAAAACTCAATAGTGTAAACTTAAAACTTCAAAATAATAGTTGAGCACCATCAGTTGATATGATCAGGTTTGGAGAGAGGTATTAATCACAAAGAACAATCACAAATACCAATTCAATCTCTTTTTTGTCAGCATTTGTTGTTGACGTTGTGTGGGCACACTGCAGACACCGTCGTAGTGAGTGAGTCAGTCGTTGGCTGCAATTAACAACAACACAGTTGGAGCAAATGTTTTGATAACTAATTGCCTGGTTAAAAAAACTAAAAACCTCTTCTCACACTCACTCATCTTCTTCTTTTTTTTCTAGTTGCTTGCTATCTGTTTATTTGATGTTGTGTAGTTTTTAAGGCTTGCCAGGTTATGTTTTTCAAAGAGCAAAGTTCATATCAGCCGCTCATTAGCGAGTTCAATGACAAACACGACGACGATGGTAACGACTACGCAGTCAGGTAGATCGTCTACGAAAACATTCCACACAAGGTAGCTGCTGCTGCTGCTGGCGTACATGATGAGATTTTTGTTTTGGTGGTTGATCTGAACTGGTCGCAAAAAAAATAAAAAAAATTATCAGGTGGTAAGAGATGGAAAATGAATTGAATGAATGAAAGAGAGTGCTGGCGTGAAAACGCCTAGATCACACTAACCAAGAAGAAGAAGAATCAGAATTTCACCCGTTTGCCAGAATCTCTGCTCAGCAATCTCATCTCCGCCATCAGATAATAGTGGCAAAGGGCAGAAGTAGCAAACAGGGGGCCAGCCACAGTAGCACTTTTGGGCACTGCTGGCGGTACAGAGAAACAGTATCCAAAAAGGAGAGAGAGAGAAAAAGAGAGAGAGAGAGAGAGAGAGAATACCCAAACGAAAAAGGCCCAAAAAGAAGGGTGTATTGATTTAGTGGCTGGCATCGACGGCTGCCAAGGCCAACGCAATTTACTCTGCTGACATTTTCTTTCTTTTTCTCTCTCTCGTTTCCTAATTCTTTGGTAAGCCTCTTTCTCTTTCTCTTCAGACAATCTCGGTGTGTTTGCCTGGTTGGCTTCACCCACCTCCTCACTTTCTCCTCACTTTCCAAGGAGATTTTAAGGCCAGTCTCGGTACACACCACGCAAAAAGTGCCTTCAGAGAAAAGATGTGTGCACAAGCCTATCTTGGAGGGGTTTCTCTTCTTCTTCTTCGTCTTGCGATGTGTTTGTG
>NW_016193137.1:0-3329 GCF_001687245.7 Rhagoletis zephyria | reverse complement strand
TTTTAGGTAAAAATTAAATAGGAATATATGTGGGTCCAGCCAGACCTATATGTTACGAATGTGATGTATTAATCAACATATCTATATATCTAGCTTTATGNGAAAACTTTGAAAAACGGTTGTAAAAATTAAATAGGAATATATGTGGGTCCAGCCAGACCTATGTGTTACGAATGTGATGTATTAATCAACATATCTATATATCTAGCTTTATATATATGATACCGACATGATTTTTTACATATTTGTAGTTCACTAAACTTTAGTAAGCTACCTGAAACTTCAAGCCTCTAGCTATATTTAAAGTGCCCTTTTTTGTAATTTGAAAATAGAAAAGGCCTGGCTGGGCTCATGTGTCAGACGAAGGGTTAATTTATAAATAAAATTCTTGTTTTAAAATTTTCGTTTAATTTTACAGAGTTTAAATGTTTTTTCACGAACGTCACCGAGTTTAAGCGCGAGAGGGATTAGATGTACGTATTAAAATGTATACTTTCTGCATCAGCTAATAGTGCAGAGCTGATTCAATTGCTAACTCAATACAGTAGTTTCTGACGGGGCACTGCTGCTTTCGAGAATACCTGTTCAAATATGGGCAAGATGACTGGACAGAGTGCNCTGACGGGGCACGGCTGCTTTCGAGAATACCTGTTCAAATATGGGCATGATGACGGGACAGAGTGCTCATTCTGCGGTAGCGGCGACGAAAACGTACTACACGTATTTTTCCACTGCCGAAAATACGAGGCAGATCGAACAGACATAGAGCAGCTGATAAAGGAGAGCATGACGCCTGACAATATCGTGGGGCACATAATAAACTCAAAAGCGGTGGGGAGTAGAATTAAGGCGTGGTCCGCAATAGTCCTGCAGGAGCTAAGAACGAAAGAAAGACAGCGCAGTAGTGAAAAGAGAATGACCGAAGAACAAGCCCAATGATGTGAAGAAGGGCCAATCGGCAAGCTGAGCTTTGGGACGAAATGCCTAACGGCAGTACCGCAAAGCCAATTACAAGCTACAGGTGAGGGAGTTACACACACACACACACACACACACACCTACGATCGAGTGGCGCCAGAAAACATTGTGCACCACATGATGCAATCTAGAATGGTGTGGAGTAGAGTCAAAGCGTGGTCCGCTATAGTTCTTCAGGAACTTAGAAGGAAAGAGTGGCAGCGCAGTAGCGATAATAGAAGACTGAACGAGAGATAGGCCAGAAAGGCGTGCGTGAAGAGCCAATTGGCAAAGCTACGCCTTGCGACGTAATACCTAACGGCGGTTCCGCAAGGCGAAACACAAGCTTCAGACGTCGGAATTAAGGGTTTAGTACGTAGGCGCACTGTCTCGCAAGTCCTGAATTATGTGATAACATAGTCTGGGCGTGGTCCCGAATGAGGTGTACCCGGACAGTCGGAAAGGCGGACAGGATAACGAATCGTGCATAACATCTTTGGAAGATTCCCGCTACGTTGAAAAAAAATATATATAAATATACGTAAGTATATACATATGTTATAATGATCAGCGGTAGAAGTAAGTATTTCGAAAGAGTTTTTTATGAAAATCTTATCGTGCGAGTTTATGAAAAGTATTGTGGAAATCGCTTTGGGTTAGTTAAATGTTCCTCTCTTGGGTATGTTTATAGCCGCGATGGGGGCAAAACAAATAACGTATCATAGACCTAATGGCAAAAATAATATTTGGGTTGCTACCACCCTAGTACTCACCCACATACATGTGTATAGCTATGCATGTATACGTGTGTCTAAAACGTATGTATGTACATCTGTATTACTGATGCACTACGCTTTTGAGTGAGAGTTGAGCAAGTGTTAAAATTTGGTATTTTGTATATACTATTTATGTATGTGAGTGTTTATAAAGGTGAGAGAGACCAAAATGCAAAGTTATAGCGAGCTTTGAGTGGGGTTTCTATATGGTGAGTGAGCTTTTGTGATTTTTTTGAGTATTTACATGCATACAAGTAAATACATGTATACCGAAATTCCTTTTAGTACCGTTTATCTTTGTAAATATGAACATCTATATTTATTTATTTACTTACGAAAAAGGCGCGAAAATTTATAACATGAACATAATTTTTAACAATAGCCGCATTTATGTGCATATTGCGAAATCCGAAAATTCATAAGGTATACCATATACCAACTGTATTTGTAAGGGTTTGCCAAATATATATAAACATACATAAATATGTTAAGATATTTTTACGCAAATTTCGTTTTGGTACGAAATCGATCACTCGCTATAACTTTATTAATTTTTGGAGGAGATATGAGCAGTGTTGCCGCGCCGTCTCAAGAAAATGTATCCCTGACCAAGCCAAAAATGTATCCAAATGTATCCAATTTTCTTTTTTTACATATACATCTCATAATTTGTAAGAAAACCAAAACCTTTCACGAAAAAGACATAATTTAACCCATCCTGAGGACTTGGAATACATGTGCATAAAATCAAACATTTGTAATTTTAATTTATAAAGTACATCTTTTGTGCATAAGTATTTTGCAAAGTAAATATAATAAATACTACTGAAAAGTATCTATTTTGCAACAAGAATCTTTATAAATATACGTATAGGATGTTCAGATCTTTAAAATATACACATAAATACACATATTTAGAATGCTTAAAATTGCAAAAATTTTCAAACTACAAATAGATTGCCTACTAATAATAAACATTACTTTATTTTAAACATTTTATGTGTAAAATTAAACAGGCAATGATTAATTTTATTACACGGCGTGCAAATTTGCACACATTAAAAGAGGAATCTAGTTACCTCTCTCAATATGCGCAAATAAAAAAAAAATTTCAGTAAAATTCATAAAAGTTTCCTTAAATAAATCAAATTTAGTTTTTTAAACCACATTCAAATCTTCTTTCTTTTTAAATTAACAAATGAAAATATGTGATATGAAAGAGATTACTACAGTAAGAGTATAATTTACTTTATATATATCGTCGTTTAAGGTACAAAACCGCGTATCGTCATTCTGCAAAACCGCGTAACTGACGTTTGCTGCCAAAAATTGGATTTGCTCACACAAGCTCTTGGCTCAATCCTTATCCATTCGTCCTGAAATATACTAGCCAGAAGTGCGATTGCTTTATAAAAAAGAGAACCATTTTGAAATATAAGTGTTTTTACTCTTTAGAAAATAATTTATGCAACGTCACATACGAGGTTTTGCATTATCTTGATACGCGGTTTTGCATTTTGTTGATACGCGGCTTTGTACCTTAAAGTACGATATGTTTATTAAGATTTTGCTTAAAGCATCCTTTTAAGCTAGTTA
>NW_016193136.1:0-3329 GCF_001687245.7 Rhagoletis zephyria | reverse complement strand
AGTGTGCATCAGTAACAGAGTCAGAACAGACAGAACGACAGTATTTTTTCCCACAGCCAGTTATGAGCAGCTATTTCAGTCAAAACGTAAAAAACAAAAAAAAAGTTGCCAGCAAAAAGGAGAGCAATTAAGCGCTCAAGTTAGTGACTGCACTAGTGCAAGCAAAATAGAGAATGCTTGACTGGGGATTAGCTGAAGGGGAAAGGATGGGTTGAAGAAGAAAATGATGAAAGGGAAAAAACCTAAAAGATGTTACTGAAAATTAGACCAATGGTAAAAGGTCCCTTTTAATGGACGGACGAGAAAAATAAACTTTCACGTCGACTAGTGGGCAACTGCACCGTCAATTAGGCGAAAAAGGACATAAAGGCATTGGCAGCCAGTGAATGCAACTTAAGATTGTGGCCAGGCAAAGAAGTCAGCAACCAAACAGTAGCAGTGCCCAGTATTGATTATGGAGAAAGAGAAACAAAAAACGATAAAGTGCTGTTCTGCAAATGATGTTTTGCAGAACAGCACTCGTCAGCAGGCAGGCAGGCAGACAAACGTCACTTTTTTTGAGGGAAAAAACAGTACATAAGCAGCAACAGCAGCAGCAGCAGCAGTAAACGCTGCTCTTGAATTCTTCACGTCTTTTCTTATCCCACTGATTCGCTGATTTCCCAGCGGAGATAATGCTGCTGCCGCCGCTGAAATGTACATCTGCACTGCTCAACAATAGAGCTGACGGAAAGAAAAGAAGAAAAGTAAGAGAAGAGGGAGAACGTGTCTAGCACACGTTGCCCCCAATCGACCAGCCACACAGCAGCTCGGCCATCGGTTGACATAATCGCTTGCAGATGGATATTCGATTGCACGATAAAAACGGGGCAAAAAAGGCAAAAGTGGCACAGTTATCTAAAGTGCCGCGTCACTCTTTGAGGAGGCGGGCGGGCGGCGAGCTGTTTTTGCAGTCAACGGAAGTTGAGCACCGATGACGACGGCAGCTTAAGTTTCCCTGCTCCAACTGCCAATTCCTCCTCCCCTTTTGCACTCGTTCTATTAGGTACCATTTTTAGGCGACAATATATATCTGCGTATCTGCCTCCATTATGCATCCATTTAGATGAGCATTTAGTTGATCAAATCACAGTGCAAGCACACCGGCAAGTAGTGGCAGTAGCCAAACAAACAGACAGAATAAGCTGACAAACAGTGTTTGCACGGAAGTAGCCACAGCACTGGCCAGTTGAACCCACCACTTTGAGAGAGCAGTAATTGCTGTTCTTCTTCTTCAGTATTAGGTAATGTGATGGCGATGTGATTGCCATTGTAATTGATAGCAACTGCAATTGAAGACGGGTACATTGCTGGACTGCACTGCTGCTGCTGCTGCTGCATCGATTCGGCACCGGATTCTCCCGAATTCTGACCATCCTCCCTTTTTCTCTTTCTCTTTTTTGGCGGCACGTGTAATTCGGTCGATCAGTAACTTCACTATCTCTTCAGTTCAGTTCACAGAGACAACAGTTTGGCAGTATTATTTTTCTTCTTCTTCTTCTCTTCCAAACTAGCACAAGTGGAAATGACAAAAACAAACAGACAAACAAACAACGATCAGTAAATGGGCACACTGCCGCAGCTAAAGTGCGAGGGCTGGGCTGGGTGTTTTCCCTCCCCTTCTTTTCAATACTTTTGTATGGTTTGGGGGGAAGGCAGGTCGTCTTTATCGTTTTTCGGTGATCACACACACACACACTGTTTGCGTTGGCAGTAGATCTTCTTGACACGATCGATCTTGACAGAGGCGAGACGAGAAAGTAAGCGAAAAGCGAAAAGCAGCAAAAAGCAAAGAGTCTCTTCACGACGATAAGTGCCATGTCAGGAGGGTGAACGGAAAGAGAGAGAGAGAGAGGGAGAGAAAAAAAAAGAAAAAAGGCTCGTCTATCTCGCTTTCACGCTGAGCTCTACCCAGCCGAGGCAGTCTCTACCCTTTGCACCACAGTGAGTGTTCCAAACGTGTGCCAGCTCATGTGCAATAAATCAGTGTGCATAATTCAAAAGGCATCGCCGCTCCCGATGGTTCGGTTGACGGTCGTCGTTGATGCCGCCAACGTTTAGACGTTGACGCTCCCAAGCGAGCTTTGAGCGCCCGTTTCTGATTTTGAATGACCGCTCAAGGATGAAGATCACCTTGCTGATTGGTAGTGGTAGTAGTGATGGTGGTGGTGGTGATGGCATGTGATGGGCTCACAAGATTGCCTTAGATGCCTTCAGCTCTGACTCAAAGTGTAGGCGGGGGCTCTTTTGTAAGATAAAATGTCAAACAGCAAAAACTGATGCTGTATTTTTTTAGAAGTGCAGCCAAATGCAATTTTTCAATATTCCATTCTAGTAACGCTACAGAAAAAAAAGTCAAACAGTATTAGCAATGTGAAAGCTTCCGACGGCCGACGACCTCCAATTAGCCTTTGTGCCAGCAAAAATAAGGAGGGAGAAATGCCAGGCATTTGTTCCCTTCTCTCTGTCTGCTACTAAACAGACAAGTTATAAGCTGATCAAAGAGAAAATAGTTAGAAAGAAGAGCTAAAAATACAACACAATAGAAGATGCTGCTACATTCCAAAGTTAACAAGTTATTAATTTTTTGGTTATTTTGTGGTTTTGTAGTTTTATTTCATTTTTTCTGTTTGTTGTACAGTGCACGTTAGCAGTCGGACAAAAAGGCCAAAAAGAAGTGGCCGATTTGCGGCGGCAGCCAAAAAGCGAAAAGTAAAGAAAGTAAAAAAGCTGTTCAGAAAAAGACTAAAAGTCATTTCTTTGCATTGTATTGTATGTTTGCTGCTTTTGACTTTTTATAGTGAGAGACTTGTTCATGCTGTTGATTTTTTTGCCTTTCTTCTGCTCGGTACATCAGCGGCAGCGTTTGCAAAGCAAACAGCACCTCAAGTGATATGTGCTCTTTTCCATTGCCATCATTTCCAACAGAAAAATAAATGCTTAGTTGTTGGCGTCAATTTTTCTTGCAAAGGAAAGAAAAGATGAAAAACACAAAGTGCGCAACTAAAAAAGAAAAATGAAATAGAAAAGGAAAGAGCATTAGTGTTTAGTAGTGTGCATGTTGAAATGGGACCATGATTAATAGCTGCTGATTGGCCATGACTAGGCACCACCACCACCACCACCACCACCAAGAGTGCTGGTCAGCTTTATGGTGGGTGCATGCTTTTGCGCGGGAGTCCTTCTCCGTCGCCGTTGCCGTAAAGTGAAAATGTGCCCGTGAATGAGGCAGCACAAACATACAGTCTATTGAAACGTTATCCTAATTCAATGAGCCAGAAAACATGGCC
>NW_016193135.1:0-3329 GCF_001687245.7 Rhagoletis zephyria | reverse complement strand
ATTATAAAGATTTTCAATTTATCAAGTGCACAGAATCGGGCTGTAAGTAAAATTTTTATTTTATTTTTGAATGTAAGTACTTACAGCCCGATTCTGTGCACTTGATAAATTGAAAATCTTTATAATTTGTCAATTTTTTATTATTTATGGAGAATTGGTATTCTAGAACAGAAATCAAAAGCTCTTTTCTTGATAAATTATCAAGATTGAAAATGCTATTGACAAATTGAAATTTCATGTGAAATGTATAAATTTTGTATATTAATAAATTTGTTTCTAACAATTAAATACTCCATGTGCCGGCATTTGAACCTGCGACACACGGAATTATAGTCGACATCTCTACCTACTCGGCTACGGCAGTCAAAAGCTTTTTCGCTTTTAAATTCATATTTTTCATATGTGACAATGAAATCAGTTCCACTCATGTGGAAATCAGTTCCACTAATGTGGAAATCGTAGAGCTTTTTGTTTTATAAATATTGACACAGAATGCGAAGGAAGCTTTTACTTGATAAAAATCTTGATAAAATTTCTTTACAAAAAATTTATCAAGAAAACCCAGAATTGGGCGGTTAAACTACATACATGAAAGTTCTTAAAAAAGTTTAAAAATCTGGAAGTAAATGCAAAATATAACAGAAATAAAACCTGAAATGAAACAAATTAAAATGGTTTTTCCTCAACTTTTTTTCTTTAGAAAAGGCCTCAAGCTCAATAAAATTTTTGAACAAATTAAAAAGTTGTTACATAAAACTTAGGAATGTATTAGCGTAAAACGCGTTACCCTGATAAATACGCGCAGCCCGAGCGAAAGGCTCATGGTCGCAGAAACCAGGTTCATTGCTAAGGCCCTCCTCAGTGCCGCGAACATCAAAGCGCTGTCTTTTGACTTCCATATCAGAGAATTGTTCGAATTCCTCGAGTGTCAAGTCGCCTTCCGACTTTAACGGCATGTAAACATGCTTAACAGGCTGAAGGATTAATTCGGAGGAGCAGCTATTTGGCTCACTCGGAATTGAAGATGGCAAATTGAACTGGGGAAAAGCCGCTTTTAAAAGTCGCGTATTTGTTATATATCTCTTATGAAAGTGACGTTCGCAAATAAAAATTTTTTTATTTGGCCGAAATGCCACTTTCAAATTGCAAACTAAGGCCCAATTATTGAAGGCAACTTCCGTCTTCGGGAAGCCGAATAGGGTTTGGTCGTCATGGGGGGAGCAGCCCTCAACGCAGCAACTGCGGTACCCCTTTGCCTCCTCAGTAGAATGCTGCAGAACGACATCTTTTTCTGGTCCTAAATATTTTATATAGTATGATGAAACGCACACATCACTGAATATACATACATATAAGTACATAACGATACGAATATTTTGGTAATGCGAATGTGTATGCGTTTTGGCATTTCACGACCACTAAGCACGCAATCGCTAACGTTTATCGCTTATTGGTGCTTGAAGTTAGTTGCAGCTTATTCGGACAAATAACCTATAAAAAATTATGTCAAGAAGTTAAAACTAACTTTCAGTACCAATTTAATTTTTATCCAAATTTTATTTAAATACGCCCCACTGATTACCTCCACTTTCTCAATCAATTACACAGTGGAACAAATTTCAAAAAGTTGGAGGATTACCCCTCAATCGGTAATACACGAGCAACTGTATGTTTATTCACACATACATACAAGCCTACATTCATATGTACATACGAGAGATGTTGCGAATATTTGCAAAGGCAATAATGCATTTATTTTTGAAATTGAATGTAAAAAAAAATCAATGAATTAATTTTGAAAATGTAATGCTTAGTAAAATACACTTAAATACACTTATATACGCGCATGATAAAAACATAACAAAAAACCATTGAGAGGCAGTCTGACGTTGCCCAACAATATAATTTTAAAATTCAAAACTCGAACTCACACACACATTCTCATTTGCAATCTCAAACAACAACAATTGTGAACAATTTAATTTTTTTATTTTCAATTTTATATGATTATAAATTGTTGGCAAACTTCAGAAAAAAATCATGGCCGACGAATTGAGAGAATGAATTTACCTTGTAATGTTTTTATCATGGTAGCGCGAATTCCACTAATATTTTTCACTATGTATACACTTAGTAAAACACACTAAAACACACACACAAACAGGCATATTACATACATATGGATCATTCGACGTAAAAGAGTAAACGACATACATTTTAAAATTGTATTATTAAACCTATTTCAGTAGTTACCTATAGCTAAATCACTTATTTCATTAATCTGTATAAAAATATTCAAAACTAAACAAAGAGCTCAAATTTTTGTCTATAGAAAGTTTTACTTCATACATAATCACTTTTACGAGTCACCATGGAATGACCCATATGTATGCATATTTATCATTTAAGAATACACTCATTGTATTTTTTAAGCAATTTTCTGCACTATTTTAACTTTTCCTTTGGAGGGTAAGTACATTCATATATACATACATATCGTCGTTTAAAGTACAAAGCCGCATATCGTCATTCTGCAAAACCGCGTAACTGACATTGGCTGCCAAAAATTTGATTTGCTCACACAAACTCTTGGCGTAATCCTTATCCATTCGTCCTGAAATATAATTGCTTTATAAAAAACCATTGCTTTATAAGAACCATTTTGAAATATGAGTGTTTTTACTTTCTAAAAAATAATTTATGCAACCTCACATACGCGGTTTTGCATTTTCTTGATACGCGGTTTTGTATTTTAAATGACGATATGTACATACGAGCATATACATACATATGCACATACATATTTCTACACACATATGTCCTTATGACCTGTTCACTGCACACACTTATTAACACCATGAACTAAACTTAATCAAAACAACTTACCAAGGTTGAGGGTTGGGACCGAACCACGCTTCAGCCGCAGTTTTCCAACCTCATCATCAGCAAAGTGGGCGCCGCAAATGAACGTGTTGTGTGGAGCGATGTGGGCGTCAGGCAGAATCCCCAGATTTTGCCTCCACTTTCGGGCCATCTCCTTATCCTGGGGCCAACCAAACATCTTCGTCTCCAAATTGGTGTTGGGGCAGTCGAGGACAACGCAGCGGCGAAGGCTCGGCATCTTGGTGGTTTAGAGCGCGCGATAAATTAAGACAAAAAAAGCGATTAAAAGTCACGTCCGAACGTCTCGAGAAAATCTCTCGTTTGAAAGATGTTAGAGAAAAATTCTTTACATTCTTTCATTTTGGCGCATTTCTACTTACCAGACTAAATAACTGTAATTAAATGGATTCATACATATCTACGTATCTACATACATACATATTAGC
>NW_016193134.1:0-3329 GCF_001687245.7 Rhagoletis zephyria | reverse complement strand
AGCAGTCATATAAATAATGTAGATCTGTATGCTGCCAAAATAATTAAAAATCTCCTCAACCATTACAACATTTCTGTGAATAAAATTCAAACGGCACTCTAAACATCTCCGCCGTCAACAACGACAAACCATTCCAAAATATTCACAACGAATTCAAAAATATTATGGGCGCACAACGACTGCACAACACCAATCACTNCGTCGTTTAGCACCCGACAAACTGCAAGCAGCCAAAGCCGAAATTTAATCACTATTGGCAGCTGGCATCCGTCAACTTCTATGGAGCCAGTAAACCAGCCTCCACATGTTTGTAAAAGAAAATTTGCACAACAAAAAAATTGAGTACAGGGCTAGATGAAAATATTTATTAAAAGACCTTCCAAAATCACTGAAAGGTGATGAATAAATAAAAATGCATGACAACGCAGTACCTAAAAATCTCTGCCATTTATTTCATCTAACTTTTACAGCAAACAAAGTCGTATGATTACTTACTGATTGCGTGCTGATTTGTAACCAGATTGAGGGTGTTGATATCCACTCACACTTACATACATACGTGCTTACCTGGACTGTGCAGTCGGCAAACAAATTGCATGAAAAGAAGCCGAACAATTAAAGCGAGAATAAAAAAAAAAAAATAGAGGAAGACCAGCGTTGCCAAGGTATATATGTAAGTGTGTAAATTCGAACTATGAAGCAAAATGAAGCCAAGTACGAAAAAATCGTAAAAAAAGAGAACGCACAAAAACTTTCGATTGTCTGCGCATAACAGTAACATGCCCACATTTTAATTTTATTTTATTTCCAATCTGTGCGTATTTTTTTTTTGTGATTTTTTTATTTCTTGACTGATTTAAAGTGCTGCTTATTTTTTATTTATTTGTCATACAAAATTTTCGTTTAACTGTTGGTGGTTGCTTTGCCTTTGCTGTGTATTTCGTGCGTGATTTTTACCTTCTACGTTTATGTCAATCTCATCCAACTTATTTGGTTATTTATTTCTTCCATGTTTCGGTCGTGTATCTACATTAGGGTGCACAGTGCTTAAAAATTGGCATTTTCTGTGCATAATTCACTGGAGCCTTAATTTTTCACTCAATTTGATTATTATTTTTTTAGTGAAAGCGTATATTATTTGGAAGGAATCAGTTGAATTAATTTAATTTGGTTGAAAACAAAATCAAAAAAAAAAAAAATCAAAAAAATAAATGTTATAAAAAAATGTTTACCAAATTTTAATTTTCTTTTATTTTTGCATGGGCCAAATTTGTATGATATGTAATAAGAATATAATTTACACAACATGCAGATATGTTAGAAAATTTAGCGAAAAAAAATATATTTGAAATCAACGCGCACACTTAGCCCCTTGAAACTTGCACTTTATTGTACTTGAATTTAAAGATCTATAAAACTGCATACCCAAACTTTTTATAAAAACTCAAAACAAAAAATTTATTTTGGTGATTTTTTTTTTATATTTAAAATTTTTTCTTGAGATTTTTTTTCGTTTTTGAAGAACGCTACTACGAAAACTATTTTTTCAGCTAGTTTTTATTATTTACACTTATGAACGGGAACCGATTTTCTTCGAAATGGCTATTTATTCCGCACGTTGCACTAAAAAATTTAATAAAAACATATAAAATCCTGCTAATTTTATATGCTTTTATCAAAAAAAAAAAATATGAATCAAATTGGCTGAAAAATAAATAATAATATTTAAATTTTTTTCTTGAGATTCAGATATTGATAAACACCACCCTAACCTACATATGTATTATTGTAGGTATTTCTAGTTGCGCCTCTGTGTTGTGTGTGCGTTCAATTAACAACCAGCCAGTGCTTCGCTTTCATTGGCGTCTGCCGTTACGTCGCTGTAGCCACATCTGTGCAGCTTTTTTTTTATAACTTTAAAGGCAAAAAAGTGTGAGTGTGTGTGTGTGTTTGTGTGATTTTGGTTCCGCTGTTCTTCGTTCTTTGTACGGTAAATATGTAATTGGGTCACTGCGGGAAATTCTTTCGCCCAAATTCACACACACAAACACACACACGCGTGCATACACACGCACACACCTCTTTCACAAAATCTTAACTTACCTTTGTGATTCAACGTCCGCCTTTCCCCTCACCCTGACGTTCTGCTTTTTTGGTATTCTCCTCTTTTAATTTCGGCCTAAATTCGTAGAGACTTTGGATCTTAACTGGCAGTGGATTTGCTTTCTTTTCTGTACCTACTTCGGGCATTGCTTGTGGCCGCTTCTTCGCACAGCTTCTAACTAACAGAGATTCGGAAATTCTTTTGTTTCACAACTTTTTTATTTCACCTTTCTCTGAAATTAAATTTAAAAAAAAAAACGCATTTTCATAACTCTGTGAAATTGTGCAGCAAATCATCAGCATCTTTTTTAAGCTATGAATCAGCGCGATTCTTAATATTGAGCTGTGTGTAGTAGGTAGGTATGTATGTATGTATGCTGCGGCTGCTTCTTTTATTTTATCTTATTTTTAATCTTCTCACATTTCCCTGTATTCTTCACCTTTTCAACGCTTTGTTGGCTTATTTAATCTTTCACATTTCACCCTTTTCTCTTTTAGTTCTACAAAAACTTACTCACGCACTGCCCTTCTTCTTAATCTTCGAATCGTGGTTTTTTTTTCTTTAATTGCTCTTTACTTCAAAATTATTTAAAAAGTGAAAACGCTTGCGTGTGCTTTTATGCGTCGCACATGTGTGCCATCGTATTTTGATTTTATACGAGTTTCGTCTACATCGTCTGGGTAACTGAAAAGTTGTATGCGTTGCTGGCACTTTGTATGCAACAAGTTTGCTTCTTAAGTCTTTTGTTTCGGCACAATCATCAATCTGAAGTGGTAAATTATGGTGAAATGCATATTTCTATAATTGAAAAATAGAAGAAAATGTTGAGTTTAGAGACTCATTAAAATATGTATGTGTGTATGGGTGTGGGCACAATTATTGCAAGACGACGAGTATAAAAAGTAAATCCCAAGCAAATTTTGGTAAAATAAATATTTTTGTTTTTTATCAAAATGCTCAAGGCTTAAGTATTTTAATATTGAAGTGGGGTTAAGGTATAGACTAGAGTAATTGACTGGGTTTATCCAAACAGGTTTCAACTGGTTTTTGTATATTTTTAGTTGGTTGAAATCTTTATTTTTCGAATACCGAGTACAGTGACGAGCAAAACTGTAACATGGTTTAACACTTTTTGACTTTCATCCTTTTGTTGAATATTCTTGTTGGTACATCCCTAGTCTTAACATTTTTAAGTAGCAAATTCCAAATTTTTTTGCCACTTTTC
>NW_016193133.1:0-3329 GCF_001687245.7 Rhagoletis zephyria | reverse complement strand
CAATTTTGTTAGCCAAATTATATTAGGAATTACGTACTCCATATTAAAATTCATGTTTCACAGAATGCATGTATGTACATTAGAGTGCATCACTCTCCATACAAAACAAAAGTCGGTACTGTTATTCAATCGGAGTTGTAAAATTATTATATTTTACGATTTGTGGGGAATTTACATTAGACGGATTTACTGGCAGCTTTAAGTTTAATGCAGCAGGTGCCTTGTGTAAACGGCCTTTCAGCTGCCTACTTTCGTTCAACTTTTGATTCAGTGTGAAAGTTGAATCATGTAAACTCCATATAACGTAAGTTGGACCAATTTGAAAATATCTCCAAAATCGTTAAGTTTTAGAAAATGATTGAAGAGTTTAAGCTTAAAAGGTGTTAATAAACATGTTTAAAAAATTTACCAACGGCATCAAAATGATGAGATTTTTGTGATATTTTCGAATGCGTCCGGCCACTGTGAAGTTACACGATCAATAACTTCTCATACCTCTATCTCTGGAACCGCCTATGCTTACGTCCAGCAATTTGACACAATTATTTATGATATCAATAACGTACTTATGACGAAAAGTAGTGGATAATGTGAAAGAGGGTGTGGCACCGCCCATACAAACTGAAATTCTCTTATCGCTTATCTCTGGAACCGCCTATGCCAACGCCCTGAAATTTGATGTTGTCAATACCGTATTTACGCCGAAAAATGGTAGATTTTGGAAAAGGGGGCATGGAACTGCCCATCAAAACGGAAATTCTCATATCGCTTATCTCTGGAACCACTTATTATAAGGTAATGGAATTTTATACACCTTCATTTATACACAAAAAATCGCTAGAACCATTCAATTGGGAACCATTTTCTCCCAGATTTTAGAATCGCATTGAATGATTGTTGTTTTGTGCAGAAGTTTTTAAGAAGGATCAGTGTATTTGTCTTCCGATAGGTGACGCAGGGATTGACAGCTATCCTAAAAAATCAAATTTATGATCAGATTTGTTTCACTTTTAGAACAAATATTAGTTACATAAATTTTGGTATAACTTGGTAGCCCAATCGTGTGATGAAAAAATATTGGGCTCTGGCCCGTCATGATAAAAACCCGTGTGAAACCGACGGTTCTACGTACCGGAATGACTCGGGTTTTACCTGAACAAGGGCTGTTGGATCGGGGATACCCTTCACTCATTTTTCGTCCATAGGGCAACTCCTTGCAGCCGGATTGCTCCGCAACCCTTCTTCTCCGGACGGCAAACATATCTCTGCTGTGTTTGCCAGAATCGACTCCATCCGAGCTCCACTTCGGTTAGGTGCAACTCATGCAATGGATGGAGTCACCTAAGAACCTGCTCTGGTCTTAGGTCTCATCGGGAGTGGACCACAAGCTATGTGGCTCCCTGTTGCTCAAGCCAAACGGCACAATCAGCCACCACGGCTACCCGCTCGCGTAATGCACCCAACATTCGAAGTGCCTGCACGGTTCCTAGAAGCTCCCCTGGGCAGCAGCAAACCTCCCGAGGACCGTCGCCTGAGGGACCTTAATTTGGAGATTCGGCAACTGGTAAATCAGCACAATCAGGAAAAAGTGGGAGAAGCACTTGAAGGCGTGTAACTTCACATCTGGTGTGAGTAAGCTCTGGTCAACCGTGAGGTCCTTGTCCTTGTGGTGACAGAGTGGAAATCTCATTCGAAGGTCGCCCTTCATCGAACCCGAAGNTTTAGAATTTTGATTGGTAATAGCAAAAATATGGTTCATTATGCTCTAAAAAATATCTGTGTGAAATGTGAAAGTTTTTGGTCAATATCCTAGGCTCGCCCAAGTCCATCAAAGTTCAAGTACTAAACAAAATTTTTCTTAGCTAACTTCGATTCTCTACAAAAAAGGACCATATACATAATTATGTAGGACTAATACTTTAGAAGATTATTGCAATTTTAGTAAAAAAAATGTATTACTTAATTTATTTATTTATTTTTATTTTTTGGCTATATTGAACTTTGATGGACTTGGGCGAGCCTAAGATATTGACCAAAAGATGTCATATTTCACACAGATTGTTTTTAGAGCATGGTGAACTATATTTTTGCTATTACCAACCAAAATTATAAAAAAAAAACGGATTTTCGGTCCACGCTAGTAGACAGGGCCATACGTCGAGTGACCAGGAGGATGCACAAGCTGCCGAAAAACAGTGAACCACTTGTTTTCACCAGCTGTGAAGTGAAGGGGGCTATCGGGAACGCGAAAGCCTCCAAAGCCATTGGCCCGACGAAACCTGTATGTTGATGCTGAAACATTTGGGGCCTGAGGGAGTAGCTTACCTAACGGAGGTCCTCAACCTGTCAATGTCCACTCTCATCATCCCTGATATGTGGAAATCAGGGAGAGTGGTCCCACTGCTGAAACCGGGGAAGCCTGCCAACGAAGGAGACTCTTATCGCCCGATAACGCTCCTTTCCCCGGTCGCGAAGACACTAGGGGCCCTGCTACTCCAATACTTCACCTGCCACCTTACCCCAGCGAAGCATCAGCACGGATTCCGCAAAGTGCACAGCACAAAAACAACAGCAATAACTCGGGGGCTAAATCGAAACCGCCCCTGTGAGAGAATGGTCCTAGTAGCGCTGGACTTGTCAAAGGCGTTTGACACCGTCTGCCATTCCACGCTGCTAGAAAACATTGAAGCCTCCTCACTCCCACAGGGACTGAAGCAATGGTCGGCGAATTAAATGAGTGGTCGAAAGTCGTAAGTAATCTTCAGTGAGCAAACCTCAAAACCAAGAAGAATTAAAAAAGGTGTTCCACAAGGTGGTGTTCTCTCCCCCTTACTATTTAACTTCTACATCTCGAAGCTTCCCCAGCCACCTTAGGGAGTTTCCCTGATTTCATACGCTGACGATTGCTCGATTTTGGCGTCCGGGAATGGAATTGATGACCTCTGCTCAAAAGTAAACGACTATCTCTCCAGCCTTTCTCGCTTCTTCACTGCAAGGAGCCTAACACTCTTCTCGACGAAATCAACGGCGACCCTCTTCACCACCTGGACGAAGGAGGTCAGGCTAGAATTAGGTATACACGTCGATAGCCCACCAACACCGACTGTAAACAACCCGAAAATTTTAGGGGTCACCTTCGATAGCCTGCTCTCCTACTCCACGCACATAACCGCAGTTGTCAATAAAGTACAGAGCCGCATCAAGGTCCTCAAGTCGCTCGCCGGCAGCCCTTAGGGCAAAGACAAAGAAACGTTGCTAGCAACATACAAGGCAATTGGCCCCGGTTCTAAACTATGCTGCACCAGTTTGGACGCCGGGGACTAGTTGGA
>NW_016193132.1:0-3329 GCF_001687245.7 Rhagoletis zephyria | reverse complement strand
AACTTTTCTTTCTCTTTCTCCCACATATCTCCTCGAATCTCGAGGTTTGGTTTGTGTATCATCTTCTCTCTCTCCAATTGCCAAAGAGGTTGTAAAAGCTGTCTGTGCCTGTGTGTATCAGAGTTTGGTTTGGGGTTTGCGCTGATGTGAAACTGATGGGGAGAAGAACAAAAAAAGTGGAATTGTCAGGAAGAGAAGAAGAAGAAAAAGAATAAAAAGATGATGACCGAGTGTGTGTTTGAGTGCATCTGAACATGGCGGAGAGGACTAGCTGATAAGAGCTGTTGCATAAAAAGAAAGGTAAAAAGTATAAAAGTATCCCAAGAGCTGTGGCATGGAATTTGTGTGTGTTTGTGTGTATGTGCACAGAAGCTGAAATTGTCGCAATAAAAGACTGGCAACACAGCAGTAGACAGGGTAGAGAAAAGCAGGCGAAGAAGGCGCCAAGATAGCGAGAAATGATCGTCAAAAGAAGGAGAAGGACTTGAGCAGCTTCTCTTGTCGAAAACAGCATCTCTGTTTGACAGGACCGGAGAACAGCGTTTTGACAGTGTCTCCTCTTCTGCTCTGAGCATCAATGTCACCTACGAGTTTTGTTTGTCTGTTTTTGCTTGCTCACTCGATGTGACATGATTTGCGATGAATGGCTGCGATGTGCACTTCTGGTGGTGGTGGTGGTGGGATTCACCGTTGACTTCTTGTCTATACAGTGCCTCTTTGTGGCTGTCTCTGTCTCTCCCACTGCTTCCTTCCATCCTTCCTTCCTTCCTCCACTGTTCTTTCATTAAGTGACCAATTAGTGTGCGCTAATAAATATTAATTGGCCATACGTGATGATGGCTGATCTGAGCTGCTGAACAGTGCTCTGAGGATGCTGCTGCTGTTGCCGATGATTAATTGGCCTGGCCATTAGATTGAACGAGCCAGGGAAGAAGTGATGTCCGTTGGTGATGATAATGCTGATGGTAGAAGGACTTTTTCTTTCTTTTTTCTCTTCGTGTTCAATCGATCGACTACCGTCGAGATGCAAATTTTTTGCTGTTGACTACTGTTCTAGCTCTGCAGGAATGTAAATTGTTGTCTGTGCTTCGTCTGCCTAATTAGCGTCAGTTTGGACGTGTGTGTGTATGTGTGTGCTGATGTGTGCTAGGGAACCGCTAAACACAGCCTGTTTTTTCTGGCAGGTGGTTTTCACTTTTGTTTTTTTCTCCACTGACTACTCGTCTTTATTTTTTTGTTTACTTGTAGTTTTTAGTTTTTCATTTTTGATAGTTGGCTGCTTTTTGCTGTCAGGTGACAGACTTGAAATTGCCGAGTTTTTGCTTTTCCTGCCCCTTTTTCCCAGCCTTGATTTTCGGCAGCAGCTTACCTTTTAGTCCGGCTAAACCGTATGTTATCACCCTCGGTGTATCAGCCATCGCCATCAGCTATCAGCAATCACCACCACCACCACCAGCACACCACCAATCAGCCATCCTTGATCAGGCCCCTTTTTAATTGCAGTTTGTCCTGCTATCTCTATCACCACTAGTTCTCGCTCTTCATTTTCGATTGCTAATAACTTCTGCTGCTGCTGCTAACTGTTTTTCACCAGTTTAGCCGGCACAAAACTGTGCTGCAGGTGGATAAATGTCGCACTTGTTGGCAACTTTTCATCATCTTCATCCTCGGCTTCTCAGCTTAGCAGCCAGCAGCAGCAGCAGCACTGGTAGCTCCTCATTTCCAATGAAATTATCAAATTATGCAATTAAATTTTTCAGTTTTAGCTTATGCCTTTGCTTTAGCTTATGCCATTGCTACTGCTAAGCTAATCTTATCTGACTGACTGACTGGCTGACTGGCGCTAGCAAACCTCCTAGGAAATATAGAAGGAAGGCACTTTCTCGTAATCGCAGCCAGGCTAGCTTTTCTGTTTGAAGAGAAGTCAGCAGCTTTTATCGCCATTTCTTCTACTTTATAGCAACACACTGTGTTCCACTAAAGCACTTGTACACTCAACCTTGGCTGGCTGTCTGCCTGCCCGNCTGACTGGCGCTAGCAAACCTCCTAGGAAATATAGAAGGAAGGCACTTTCTCGTAATCGCAGCCAGGCTAGCTTTTCTGTTACAAGAGAAGAAGAAGAAGGCAGCAACAGCTTTTATCGCCATTTTCTTCTACTTTATAGCAACACACACTGTCTGTCTGTCTGTGTTCCACTAAAGCACTTGTACACTGAACCTTGGCTGGCTGGCAGTGTCCCATGTGTCAACCTAGTCGAATCTGAAGAAGAAGGAGAAGGAAAACGACGAAGTGTCATGCTCTCGGTGCCCATGTCTTGCTACCTGTTGGCAGCAGCAGCGTCGTGAACCTTCTGCTGATAAGGGCAAAAGTCGGACACACAAGTTGAAGTGAGGAGAAGAAGGAGAAGGAGATGATGCGACGAAGGAAGGACAGAAAAACGGTGATGCTATCAGCGTGAAGGGGCAGGACTTTTTCCTCATCATAGTTTGGTCAACAGTTTTGATTTGCGAGTGTGTTGTCGTCGTTGTCGTTGTTGTGTGTCCTTGTTGGCAAGTTAGAGAGCTACCTCTGTCTAATTTGCATATTGTTGTGTCCACTACCTGTGGACATCACAAGTCTCTAGGCAGCAGCAAAACCGGACTGGGCACACACACTACCCTTCGTCTTTTTTTTGCAGCGGCTAATCTGCTGGTGCTGCTGCCTTGTTGACAAATGTCTTATCTCTCTTTTTCTCCCGTTCTCTCGTCAACTTCTCGGCGACTTCTTTTTCTCGCCCTTTTTCAATTTTTTTTTGGTTGGAGGATTTTTGGCTGCTGCACTTGCACCGAGGATTCAGATCACGGCTGCCTGACGGTCTCTCCGTCCGTCTGACTGACTGTTTTCTGTCTGAAACAGCAGCAGCTTGATCTCTAATCTCTCTGCTCTATCACTTCCATTACAACTAATTAATTTGCCCCTGCCCCTCTCTCTTTTTCGCTCCCTCCTCGCGACTGTCAATTTTTTCTTTTTCCGTTTTTTCCGCGTCTTGTCTCTCTGTTTGGTATTCAAATTCTGTGTGTTTGTGCTGTTAGGTGAAGGTATCTGTTTTTTTTCTGCTTTTTGTTTGTCAGTTGCGCCGAAGAATGTCTTTCTCATTGGCGGCAGCGGCGGCGGCGGCTTTTGTTTTAGATATCGAAGTCAACTGCGGCCGTCAACGGCTAATTAAGTTTGAGATGGAATGAAAAGTTGGAGTGCTTCTGATTTTGGCTTTTGATTTGTTTTGTTATTTTTTCTTCTACTTATTTTCTTTTGATAATCGCTGCTGACTGATTTGATTTCAGCTAATCAAA
>NW_016193131.1:0-3329 GCF_001687245.7 Rhagoletis zephyria | reverse complement strand
GGAATATTTACGGACATTTACATGTTAGCGACGGCGACAACTTCGAGCGGTTTTCTAGAATTGCAAATTTTTTTAAAAAGTGTTTTTCTTTAAAATGCAAAATATTTGGTAACTTTATATAAAATTTGTCCAAAATAATATTTCTATTGCTCTGGAAAACTTACATTCCGAAAATGAAAGTTATATCTGCAAAACCTTAGTTGCTAGAGCACTTTAAAGGCTCAAAATTGACCCCAAAATAAATGAATGTTTACCGTTGTTTATATGACAGAAAGCGAAGCTGTTACTCATAAAACTAACACTACCGGTAAATCTAGGATTTGAAACGCCGCATTTTTCTTTGAAATCGCTTCATGACGTCTCGTGCACAAAGCGTTTTTGTGAAGCTCTAAAATTACAACTACAACATTTGAGCAAGGCCTCCATACCGAAACGTAAGACGTATTCTACGTCAACACAATTTTTTTCCGGAATTTTTTAGAGCCACGTAGAAACTTTGCTTTATGCATATATAAAGATCAAAATTTTTAAATAGTTGGCAACCCTTTTCAAAATTATTACTTCTGGTTCAGAGTGAATTTAAATGCTTTTCATTCCTTGAATTGGTTGTAATATTTAAGTCGATATATATTTAAGTCCAAAAAATTTTAAGCGGGTGGCAATCCTATTAAAAAGTTTTAATTTTTACCTCAAGCAGTGAAACTTTCCTTCTAAATAGTGTTTCAATCATTTAATTTGATAAAGTATTATGGAAGATATGGCGCTTTATTTACCGGATACAGTGCTTTGAGCTTTTTAAAACCCCTTTTCTTTAATAAGTAACTAAATTTGAACAACGTGACTTTATTTTGCATGTACGTGAGCTTCTTGCCTTTAAAATAAGATACAATTCATTGAATTTTATAAAATACTGAAGGAGATATCGTTTGGTATCAGAAAAATACCTTTTAGAAATAAGTATATAACTAGATGAATACTTCTCTGTGAATGCTATAATGTGGGGTTTGCCTCATAAGTCAGTGAGTTTTTACCTTTTAATCCTGTCATCTGGCATCTGTTAGTAGACTCCTGTCCGATTTTGGGATTTCTGGATCATTTGGTTTGTGTTTTCCAGCCGTTGAGTGAAAGCATACAACCCCAGACAAGGTGCACCCTTGACTTGGCAAATCCATAATTTGGACTACGAACAGTTTTTAAACAAGCTTATAGTTGTTTAAATTACCTCCTAGTACAAATAGCATTTATTTAGAAATTTTCGATTCAAATAAATAAATTAAAATTTCTCTTTCGTTTTTTTGTAAGTGTGATTCTAAGATAAAATCTGTTAATGAAAGAGCAGCATTTTCTCATTCAAAATAAATGGTTTCACCTGTCCTTTGACAAAAGAAAAAAAATATTTTTCCAAATCAATTTGAATAAAACAAGAAATACGCTAGAAGCTCCAGCACTCTCTGGTATTTTAAGAACTACACAGTTCTTATAAAAAGGCTCTAGGAGGTACTAAATTTGAGGTATCGAATAAAATTCTCAAAGAAAATTAACAAAATAATTTACGAAAACTTATGAAACTGCATATAAATAAAACCAAATTTATTCTTTTTGTTATTTTAGGAGATTTTCCGGCCGGTAGTTTAAAAAAGCAAAAACAAGTTTCCTTTTTTCGTCCTACGCGTTTCAGCGTTGTTTTTCGCCTTCTTCAGGGAGTCTGTTTTTATTAATTTGGAAATTTGATTTGAATGATGCAGTTTATAAAGTCAATTTTTGTTTAGTTAAACTGTTCATGTAATTATTATTAAAATTAAATAATAATAAATAATAATATTATTATTAAAAAAATCTTGATATTCATGTTTAACACCCCTGTATTTTTCATAGACCCTCTGAAAGTAACAGTTTTATGGTTAAAAGTTTTTTTTGTTTATTTTTCTGTTTTTTGATTAAAATTTGGCAACCCCGAAGCTAGCCTATATTTTAAGTTGGGTTAAATGAACAAAGTGTGCAAAAGTTCACGACGATCGGTTTAGTAGTTAAATCATGAAAGCTTAACAAATAAACAAATTCACTATCGTGAATTTACAGGATTTTACAGGAAGCTGTTCCCGCACGACACCTTGCATAAGGTTTATTAATGCGAAAACAGCTGTTGCTGTAAATCCTGTAAAATCCTGCAAAGCCTGCTGTTCGTACAGCTGCTGGAACGCAACTATTATAATAAAATTGTAACAGGCCGATTTCTGCACATTATAGATATTAACTAGAAATTAAGATGCGCGGTCTTTATTGGAGCAACAGAAGCCAAATCCACAATTTTTTAAATTTTTGTCTATCTGACGGGCTGTCAGTATGTTTGTACGCGCACACTTGAAAACTAATGCACTAACTAATGTTTAAGTAAATTGATAAGATTAAGTAAATATTGCAACATGGCTGTCAAAATAAATAGGGTTGAGAAGGCTTACAGCGAACAAATTTTTGGTTTAAGGTTGCCATTCGTTTGAAAATATCAATTTGATTTAATTAATAAGATAAATTAAATATTACAATATTGGTATTCAACTGAATGGACTTGGAGAATTTTACTGCGAAAAATATTTTTGAGGAGGGTTGCCACCGGTTTTAAAAATATTCAATTATTAATTTGAATATATAAATGAGATATTATAATACGGGTATAAAGCTAAAGAGTTTTAAGAAACTTTACTGGCGAAAATATTTTTATAGTGGGTTGCCACCTAATTGAAAAATTGTATTCAGTTAAAGTGGTAAGGTAAGTTAAACATTGAATTAATACATCTCTGAAGAAAGTGAACGATATGTAGAATCGAGTTATAAGGATATACAGTCTTAAATACCTTCGAAAATATATTAACTCACACTCTTATTCATAAAAAATAAAAAATGTTTCATAAATCCAAAATTTGTTTGTAAATCTCACTTCATAAATCTGCTTCAAATCTGTTTTATTTTTTTACTTCTAAGGCGCAGGGAAGCACGCCGCGTATTTGCTAGGTAATAATATTTATAATTAGATATTACTGAGGGTGTTTTTCTAATTTTTATGAATCTAATCCCTCTCGTCTTAAAATTTCAAACTAGAAGGCGTTAATCGGTTTTTTTGGTTTTATTAGCATACCTATTTATATATAAAAAAAATATTTTCTGGAATCCAGGAGTGCATTAACATCCACACAACATATACAGCAACATATTTTCGATCGCGATTGGAAAATGCACAGTACAAAAGTTAAGAAACCCCATCCATAGAAGAAACATGAAACACGTTTTAAAGTATGTCCGAGGCTAAACGAAAACGTCTCGGACAAAAATTA
>NW_016193130.1:0-3329 GCF_001687245.7 Rhagoletis zephyria | reverse complement strand
CTCTAAGCGAATATGTAAATTTCCGCCGACACTTTCATCTTCTTTTGCTCTGACTGCTTGATTGCTCGCTTGGCTGCCTAGTCAGCGAAGAAGTCGCGCTGGTTGGCTGACAAGTAATTTGTTGCTACGCCACCACGCGCGCAGCCATACACACGCACACACGCACGCACACATACACACACACACACATGCAATTCTCGAACCACCACCTACCGAATGGTTTATGCAATTTCGTTTAGGTGTACTAGTAAATTAATGTGCTATTTTTTGTTGTTGTTAATATGATTGTTGTTGCTGTTATCTGATCTTTTGTTTTTGCCTCAGCACACATACATACATATAGTACATATGTATAAGCTCGGCATTCAACGTACGAGCATGTATAATCGATTTTAATGAATTGCAGAAATTAAAATAACTGGTTGTGGAAAAGAGTAATGAGAAAATCAACAACAAAAATAAAGCAGATAAGCCAAGCTGAAAATAATAGTCAATATCTACCGTAACCAAAATTGTGGTCGAAAACAAAATCCGTAAAGAGAGCAACAACACAAAAATGTTTATAGCCAAAATANAAAATCGAACTGAATACACTTTTCGGGTGTTATGTCATAATTTGTTTTTTGTTTTTTTTTGGTACATTTTGGTATTTGGGTCTCGCGGCTGGTGAATTGTGCCTCGATGTCGCCGCTGGCCGGTTATATGCCGCTGAGCTACTAAGCCGCTGGCTGAGCCTCTACTGCTATAAATAAGTACACTCCGTGTCAGAATTATAAGCGCACCACATATTGACAAGTTTAAAAAATTTATTTTTACGTTAGATATTTAATTTCAGTTGATTTTTTTTGTTAAAATAATAGTTTGCGTGTTACATTACGTGTAACTTGTTTTAAAAGCCAGATACTTATCCGCAGCCAAAAAAAAGGAAATTTTCACTTTTTTCCTTTTTAAACTCTTTTCAAAATATTTTCAAACTAAAGAAAAGGGTTTAGCTCACGTCTGACATGCACATTGTTATACATACTTCAACTCATACCTAATTACTTTAGTTAAAGCTGACTTCAATAATTCTTAAACAGTTGGCAACCCTCCGATATGTAGTCTAGAATAAAGCTTTTTCACACCATTTGGCTCTATAATTCATTTAACTTATCAAGTAAAATAAATTCAATTAAGTTTTTCAACAGGTGGCAACCTTCTTCAAACGCCTTAAATACATTGTAAATATTCAGACTAAAGATTTCTTAATACTCTATACTTTGGTACATATATATGATACCGATATTTCTTATAACTTGTTTATAATACAATTAAATTCGACATTTTAAACATACGGCAACCTTTTTCAAAATAATTTCAAGCTACAAACTTCTTAAACCTGTTTTGTCTGACCCTCATATCGTTATACATATTTCAATTATTAATTCTAGTTAAATTTTGTTTTTGAACCAGGTGGCAACGCTCCTTCAAGTAGTTTGGAAATGGGTACTTTTCGAAACCATTTCAATTGATACGCATATTGTAATCATTCATTTAACTTATTAATTAATTTGAATTTAAGTTTTTAATCAGTTGGCAACTCTCTTCAAACACCACAAAAATATTCTGCACGTTCAAATCAAAGATTTCTTAATACTCGTTAATTTTTAGCACATATTTTTATAGATCATGTACAGATATGGGCACTACCACAAACAAGCGTGAGCTAAAAGTGAGAATGTGTTAGTGTGCCTAATTCATTTTGCATGCTGTCGTGTTCTCATCGCTGCGCTCTCGCTTGTATACGTACACGCGACGCTTACGCTCTTTTAGCACCTGCTAACTCTCTGCCCATGCCTGATCATGTAACTGGTTTTGCAAACAGGTGGCAACCCTTCTAAAAATATTTTGAAGCTGCAACCTTCGCAAACCTCTATTTTTTATTTTATACATATCTCAGTTACTTCATTAAAGTTGAATTTGATTTTTTAAACAGGTGGCAACCATCTTATATGTTGTTTAGAAATAAAGCAATTTCGAAATCATTTCGATTGATACCCGTATTGTTGTATTTCATTTAAGTTAACTCAGTCTATTTTTTAACAGGTGGCAACTCCTCCAGTGTTCCATATTGTTTAATAAAAAACAAAAAATTTATAAAAATTTCTTAGAAAGACTTTGGGTTATGACTTTTCTTCCATACGAAATTTGATTTTTTTTTTATTTGGCAGAAAATAATAAACACCGTCAGCGAAAAAATTACCAAAAATCAACGGTAGTCCTATAAACTTCAAACTTGCACTCTATTGCACTAAAATTTAATGAGCTACAAATTGTATACTCAATAATTAAGGATAAACTATATTTTTATGAAATTTAATTAAAAAAAAATGGTTAAAATTTGTCAATATGTGGTGCGCATATAACTTTGACGCGGAGTGTATATACTGCTGCCGCTTTAAGTTTGGCTTCGGTGTTGGCATGTCAACGCCAATGGCAGCTCCAACGTCAGAGGTGCGAGTAGAAGTGGTAGGTGGTACTTGTATAGCTGGTTTCGTGACTATGCCGGCAAGGCTATGTAAGTATGTACTTATTTGCAGCGGCAGCATCAACTACTGACTGCTAACGCCTGCTAGCTGCCTACTGGCTGCTTGCCTTGCTGACGTTGCTTACCATGCAGCCGCTTAGTGGCTGATTTACGGTTGCCGTTGGCTTAGTCGGTGCTGCCTCGTCACGACTTATTTCGGTTTTGTTGCTGCAGTTGCTTTCTGACGTGGCTGCATATTCTATTTACTCAACGCAATAGCACTCAGAAGCGCACAGATTCATTAGTCGCATCTTTTTTTTTAGTATATAGCGGTATAGTTTTTTTTTGGTAAATTTAATTCGTGCCTGCCGCAGTTCAAATGACTGATCTTTGGGTAAAGTTCAGCAAAATAGTCAAAATGTAATACATTCTGTGTGAATTTGCCAACAAACTTGTAGTGCGGTTAGTAATTCGAAGAAGCAATCGAATATTAGCAAAGAATTAAAAGCGGATGAGCAGGTACTGGGAATTTTCAATGCGAATTAGAAGTAGTTTAATTTCTTATATTAACGATGTTTAAGTAGAATTTAAATTGCCAAGGCAACTTACGAAAATACTTTTGCCGTAGCCTTTGCGTGCCTAGTAAAATGATTAAGTGGATACCACTATGCAGAAAACTTTTATAATTTTTGGAAATACCTTCGGAGTGCAATTGGGCATAATCGTTCTTTTGGGTATACAGTTACTCTTGCACCACTATACTCCAACCCGTTCGCGCACTCTGGGCCTTGGGTTGCGGTAGAAAGATTTGTTCGGTTTGAGG
>NW_016193128.1:0-3330 GCF_001687245.7 Rhagoletis zephyria | reverse complement strand
AAGAGGTTATTAAAATTCAATAAAGTTATTAGCTATGTTGTACGCGACAGTTCACCATCAGGCCACTCCAACCTGCCAACCTGTTGGACTGGGAAGCTGGTTGCCTGCAGTCTGATGACGGTCATTATCAGTACATTTTCCGCCAAAGTTTTTGCTCACAACATCGTTACTTTTTTTATAAAATTCCTTTTTTCCTCTTTGCTGTCGCATTTGACCTTTCAACAAGTGGACAAATAAAGCAAAAAATTAAAAAAATCGCAAAAGACTTGCTCAGGCTTGACTATTAAGTAGTAATTGATGCTGGTGATAATTCCACGTGAATTTACTTACAAATTCTTTTTGACACTTTTTGCTTCTTTGAACCTATTTTTTGATATTTCGTTGCTTTCGGTTTGAAAAGAAAGTTTGCGCTTTTTTCTCTATATTTTAATACGGGGAGTAGATAGGTGATTGAATTTCCTTTCACTTGGTCATAAAGACCCCAAGGCCGTGATTTAGTGAATAGATCTAAAATTTAGCATTTTCAGTTTAGATGAAACCATTTTCAAATTAAGTGAAACCTTTTTCAAATTAAATGAAACCTTTTTTAGGTTAAGCGAAATAATTTTCAAATTTAATGAAACTTCCTTTTAAGGATACAGTTTCATTGAATCTAAAAAAGGTTTAATTTAATTTGAAAATGGTTTCATTTAATTTGAAAAAAAGTTTTATTTAAACTGAAAATGCTATATACAACTTTGAGAACCTCTACTCTTATCTCATCCTTCGTGCACTCAAGGCAATGTGAGCAATCCATGGGTGAGATTTAGCATATAGAGCCTATCATCGCTGCTGCTGGCGCGTTTAACGAAGAAGGATTCATACCAATGTATCAGGATGAAGCTCACACTCCTTCCCTCGATCCAGATTAGGTGCGAATAGCAGTAATGCGACGTAGGTCCGGCGGAGCTTTTCAAGGGAAATGGTGAAGAGCTGGTAAGACGCATGTACGAGCTTCTCCGCGCAAGTTAGTCTTATGAATAACTTTCCAAAAGTTGCGGGAAGTTTAGTTTATTATTATAACACATAGAAACGCCCTTATGTAGATAAGCGAATCGGCTCTAGGAAATGTTTTGTCGACTTAAAGCCTATTTCGGCAGCACGAAGAGAACAAGGTCTTACACAAGGCGATAGTACAACTTCTTGAGCTTGAGCTCACTTCGCCAGTCCAAAAATTGAGTCTGAGCTTAAGCTCACTTTTTATGCATAAAGCCCATTGTCATCCTCGCCTTCAACACCAGGCCCGAGAGGGTACAATTCTCCAGCTTGTTGTAGAGGTCCGTTTAGCTATTAACGAGGACAAGACAAAGCTTCTACTGGAAAAACACAAAAAATATTTGCGTTAGCAGTTTAAACCTCGAATTTGGTTAGTTCTACCTAGGAACCGGCTTTAATGCCAGCACGTCAGCTTGGAGATGAAACGAAGGCAATTGAAAACCAAAGCCATCTTTTGATGGACCAAAATCACGTGCTACAAATCTCTCATCAGGTCTAGACTAGTGTGAGTAAATCTTTGCTGTATGAATGAGTTGAATACTTTTTTAAAACTTGAAAAATTTTGAATTAAGGTACTTCAAAAAAAAAAAATTATATTTCTCGATCGCTTTACAAAATCTAGTACAACGTGCATGTATTAAAGTTTTATAAACTCGACTTGAAATTGCTAAAGAGCAACCACGAATTGTTACTCGTAAACTCCAAACATCATAAACTACTACTATATTTTTATACGTATACTTATTATGATAGTCTGAATCTTACGACTTAATAAATTTTCGTTTGAGTAATGAACTAAAGTTAAAAGAAGATTATAGACGCCATAAAAATATCTTACGTTTATTTATTAAAACACTAAAACAATAAAGCTCGATAGTAATGTTGCGATAACTGGGCAGAGAGAAATAAGCGCACAAGAACAGGAGCAGGAAAAAAACTCGAGGGTAGCAAGGTTAAGGGGTACGGGGTAGGGGTAGGGGTAGGGGTAGGGGAGTGGCAATTAAGACAGTGGCAACACATACAGACAACACAGCCAGTTAAGGCAACAAAGGTTGGGTGGATGGTTGTCGAGTCGCAATTTGGGCTATAATTCGCTTGTAGCCGCCAATATAACCAATAAAACCAGTGACTCCAAAAACCTATGTAGATACACAAACGTGCAGCATACAATGTAGACACTGTAGGATTTTATTCGCCAGCAAGCCATCGCGGGACTGAAGGTAATTTATTTGCTCATGATATCAAAAATACCATAAAAAATGCAAATGAAGCGAAAATTCACGCAAAAGCATAAAAATTAAAAAACAAAATATAAGGACAAAGTAAAAATTGTATGCCGCACATTCGCCATACAAATGTATAGTTGAATGGAAAGCACTGCCTTGCAAACACAACGCACAATTCCTTCCCCCAAAAAAAAACTCCCACTCCGCTTATATATATAATGGCGGAAAATGAAATTGGTGTGGCCTTGTGTAAGGATAATGAAATCAAGGAAGGAAAACAGACCAAATTGGTCAAACAGACGACCGGCAATGTTGGCGACAATGAGTGCCAAAATAGTGACAAATGACTGAATGGCGAAATGTATGAATGAATAGTCGTAAATGAAAATGGCCATGTGGCAGCTTGAGGGGGCTTCGTCTTATCAGAGACTGGGTGTGGCAGAGTTGCAAGCTACATACATACATGCATGAGTACTGAGGGTCAAAGTGGGGGTGTCGTGATGTTTTATTGTCTGATGACTGCTAATGATATGAATGTGCTGTGAAACGCAGACATAAGGCACATAAATGTCAGCAAATAAATTTCCTGGACTTGAAAAAAGAAAGAAGTCAGGAAGAAATTATCGGGTCAGAAAAAAATTATAATTAAAGATTTTACCAGCAAATATCCAAGGATTGTTTTTTTCGAAGCATCTATATTCAGTGTTATAATTGTTCGCCATTTGGCATTCGACTGTCAGTTATAGCTTAATTTCGCAGCGAATAATGTAAACACATTTTATACATTGGAAATAAGCTGGCTAAGCAATTACATATAATTTTATTCAATAATAGCTTAAATATTTTTGTATTTAAAGTATCTGCTTGTATGCCAAATATACAGCGGAAGGCTGAAGAAGTCCTTGCGTCTTTAGTTTTTTGTAGCAATTCACCAGTGAGTGGTTAAAAAGTTAGTTATTTTGTACCCAGCTCAAGCTTATCGTGAATTCCAATGTTTGCACTAAGTATCCTCTTGTGAGGAATGGGTTGTACGACGGGGTTGGGATCCGCCACGTAAAACAAGCCAACA
>NW_016193127.1:0-3330 GCF_001687245.7 Rhagoletis zephyria | reverse complement strand
ACCAAAGTTATAATACCATTTCATGCTCATGAAAGGTATAAAAAGCTTATTGTCTGAAGAGAGCTTTCTACCCAGTTGTCTATAAAGAAAACAAGGGCTTTCACTGAGTAACTTAATTTCTGGTAATTTAACAAATTTATAAACAAATTATGCCCTTCTAGATTTTTCAAGCTTCTATCTAAAAAATTGTAACTTGAATGTACATACATATGTAAACTGCCCAGGAGAATAAATATCCACCTCGCTTGAAGCTAGTGAAAGCTCTTGTGATTGCTTATTTTCGTTCAGAAAAATTAGTTGTATGGTACGGTCCTAAAATTCACTCCAAACTTCTGGACGGGACACTTTTCATTCGAGTAGATAGATACATGGCAGAGGAGCAGCAAATTGAGGAAATTAATATAAAGTGTCGTTTACAGCTGAAAGCGAGTAGCAGGGAATAAATTTGGCGCGACAGGTTAGTGAGAGCCAGCCAGGTCATCTAGTGGTGATCATGTTTGTGCATTAGAAAATAATAGCTGATCTCACAAAGCTGATGAATTTGTAATTAAAATCAAATAGCTTTTTGGCTGAATTATTAATACATTTTTGAAGTGATTTATGCATATTTTTTGTATATTTTTAAAGTTTTTATATAAATATTTTTTGTATTGTTGTAATTTTAGTTGTATTTGTCAAACAAACAAGCTCAGCTAGATGAGCTAATAGCATTCACTTTTTAAGCACAAAATATTTATTCGCGCCTGGAAACGCAACCTGTTTTGCTGCTTAAGTGTTTTGTAAGTAAGCGAAATCTTTTTATTCATACCTTCATATATTTACCTGCGTTTTGTTTCACATGTACATATATTTGTATGTAGTATGTATGTATATAGAATGGCTCATAAAATTCGCGGGTCAGCTCCCATNTTTGGTACGTGCCACCCTGTGCATAATTTTATTAATTTTCTCTTTTTTATGGTTGATTTAATGATTTTGGTTTTATCATTTGTCGGTTGGTCCCAACGGGATTTTCAACGGCGACGACGATTTATTGTTTGAAAGCTTTGCTTTGCCAATCCACTGCGGCGAAGTTATGGCAATATTTTATTATGCGTGCATTTAATTGAAATTATGATTCATAAGTGGTGGTGTTGTTGTTGTTGTTGTTGTTTTTTTTTGATTTTGATTTTTGTTGATTGTTGATATTTCATAATCACTGCGCTGTGGCAATTTAGCTTTTTTTCGCCCGAAAGGCAGGGAGTCAGCGTGAGTCTGTGAGTCAAACGTTCTCTGCCAGCAATTTGTCTGAATTTCCAGCGAATTTATGCAACAGAACCGTTAAACTTGATATCATTTTGACGTCGCTAATTTGTCTTATTTAGCATTTTGGTTTAATTTTTTTTTTATTGGTCCTTCATGATCTCCCGCCTCGCCAGCTCCAAAAGCAGCACTATTGCCCCCTTTTTTTAATTCCTATTTATTTCCTGTTAAATGATTTTTCGCCAAAATACATTTTTTGCTACAAAATTCTATGAACTGCATCGCTTCTTTCAGCGGGCGCTCACTCATCGGTTTGTTTTGTCTTAGAATGAGTTTTCTTAATTTATGAAATTTCCAAGAAACTCGTTTACTTTGTGCAATTTGTTTATTTTTTTTGCACATGAACGCGCTGCCGTTTTCATTGCGCTAAATTTATAAATTTAAATTTTATACAACGTGTCTGCCTGACGAGAAGACTGCGCGCTAGCAGGGCAAGAAATTGGAAGTGACTTGTCTCGCTGTGTTGTTGTTGTTGTTGTTGTTGTTGTTGTTGTGATGATGCATGAAAAACAGCAACAAGTGCAAGGAAGTAATATAACTGTAAATTAAAATTGAAACAGCAATTGCCAGAAATCAAATTGGGTCAGCTTTTGCACTCTCGACAATTGGCTGGCACTTAATTTTTTCGAATGTCCACCGAAAAGTGCTATGCTGCGCATTAAGGCTGCCGGAGATTGTGTTCAGTGAAATGAAATCTATGCAAAAATTAATTTTGCAATCACTTACGTCTAAAGTAAAAATAAACTCTTTATTGTAAGCGAGTTTATACTTTCTTTTCTCAGGAAAGCTGACTCGAAAGTTACTTAAAAAAAAGCAAAACAATTTGAACCATTTGTTGTTGTTAAGCGTACACAAATTTTACAACAAATAAAGTAAATTTGACGGATTTGGCCTCAAAAGATGCCTTCAAGAAACTACCAAATGTAGAATTTTTCGAATGCGCTCTATGTAAAACACCTGAAACATGTGTCAGTCCAGGAAGTGGTAAAATTTCATGGAAATATTTTCGTAGAACATCTAAACCCATTAGCTCCCGCCAGAAAAGGTCGTTTTGTTGCCTAATTCAAGAGTCCCCGCAAAAAACAAATTTGGAAGGTTTTAGAGGATTGATATATTCTAGAAAGTTACGGCGGGGCCGTAAGCCAACGGTGAGAGCACATTCTCTTTACCGCAAAATCCACAGTCGGTTATGTTCCGGTACGGAATTTGCGCCAGCGGCAAGACTCGCCTGGTTTTCGTGGATCAAGGAGTCAAGATCAACCAAGAGGTCTACCGCTTCAGTGGGCGCAGCAGCACTTCGGCGGTATGGAATGGACGTTTCAACAAGACTATGCTCCGGGCCACAAAGCGATAATGACGCAGAAGTGGTGCAGAACCCATTTTCCAGACCGCTGTCGTCTACGACCGATGGGAATGGGACCAATTGTCTTCAGAATACCTTAAAAAAGGTAACATCAAATTTATATATGGAATCAGGGAAAGCTAAATCGTGGGCATTCTTTATCGAATATACTCTATCTCTTTAACAGAAAAAAGGCAATTATCATAAAATCCGTTCTCGGACTATCACTAGCTTCTTAAAAGAGCCACCACATTTTTGGTTTTTGCATAGCTAAATGGTTCGTATTCTAGACGTTGGCTGTCAACAAGATTTTAATATTTTGAGTAATGGCGGAAAACCAAAATTCAATTGGTGTCTATGGTTGTGGTTATTGCTTTGGGTTTATGGTATGGCAGCACTAATCGAATACAGTGTTGGCCATAAGGTTGGTTGGAATAGCTATTTTATTTAGTTATGGTTATGTCACCACTAATTTATCCTTAAACCAGTTAAGTTTCTATGCATCCATTTATTTATGCCAAGGCAACTCAGCTTAGCTGTCCAGGACTTCCAAGAATTAATTATACTCAAACACCCTTTAGTTTCTATTGAAGTTGGATTACTCGAGTGTTGTTTAGAATAATCTATAAAAGTAATCCTTTCGACTCTTTAGAGGCTAGAAAGCTTACTCTTTCGTCGGGGGTAGC
>NW_016193126.1:0-3330 GCF_001687245.7 Rhagoletis zephyria | reverse complement strand
CTCATTGCCATTTGTAATTAAGAAATTTTATTAGCAAACATGGCAACAAGAACAGCAATAACGACATGCAAGTGTGACAATCTCGATTGGAAAAAAGTCTACGGACAGCACAACTGTGTTGTCATGGTTGAATGCCCTGCGGTGAGGTGATGCGCAAGAAAAAATCAGATTTTCATGGGAACGCGCCCGTGGTTACGATTCAGCGCCTTCAGCGGCGAATGACCAATGCGCGAACTGGCAGTTGTTTGGACATTTTGATGGCAATGATGACAACATTTGTTTTTATTTATTTTTTTCGTATTCTAAAATCAATTGCTGAGTTAAAAAGAGGTAATAATTTTTAGTTGGGAATTTTGCGACGTATATTATAATTGATTTCACTATGGTAAATTCAACGAAAATTGCTGAAAGCTGAAAACGGAAGTCAAATTTCGATCTAGTTTGTCTTATTATCTATGAAGATCAGTGAATGCTTTGGTAGGCCTCGGAAGTTCTTGGAAGATTCTTGCTGGTATATCTATTACAAGCTCTTTGTATTATACGCCTTTTTTGTACAGAAGCTAAAGTTATATGTCAGCCATAGTGATCTCCAAGAGTTAAGCTTGATTTACAAGTATACTTTCAGTGATAATATAATCCAGCGCCTCAGAGAAGTTGTTGTTAGATAGGTTAATTTCGGTTAGGTTATGTGACCTAAACCTCTGAAAGAAGTACAAGAGAAGGGCTGGAAACAGAAGCCATTCGACACTCAGATCTTTGTTGCTGTGTGTTGAGCAGCAACCCAAAAAAAAAAATAACGCGGGTGCCCTTTTGGAAGCTACATATTGCGAAAGGATTATGAAGAACTTATGATGACTTCGGTATACTGGTTGAATGCAGATCTTGCCAGGACGTGGAGCAAATGTACTCTAGCCAGAAGAAAATCACAGCGGGTACTACATCCCTGCGGAGGGAAAAAGCCCTTATATGGCATGAAGGACTTACTTGAGAGCAATTATTTTTGATACGCTAATTTCTTTATATTTTTCTAGACAGTTGGTACCATAAGCTTTGGTAATCTTATGTGGTTAGGGGGCGCTACTTATTTGAACAACACTTCTTCGAAAATTAGATGGATATGTGGTTTCAACAGGACGGTCCCACTTGACACGCACCGAATAAGATAATAGCCCTATTGCGAACGTCTTATTGAATCCCCCTTTAGCAACAAAAATAAAAGAAGAGAGATAGCAAATTGGTCGTGGACACAGACCACCCCATTTTCGGTTCAAAAGAGCTAGTCTCAATAAAATACTGCTCATAGCGGTTAAAGTCACGATGTAACTAGATAACAAAGCTGACGTCCATCCCGGTACCGCTATTCCGCTCTCAGTGAATTTGACAGAATCGCTGTTTGTATGACGTCACACTTGTGCAACTTGTTTACGTTTTTCTTGCCAAAGTTCTTCTTCTTACATTCTTGCTCGTGTTTTGGCATTTCTCTTTCGCAACTGCACTAGTATGACGTCACATAAGAATTATTCTCAAAAATCCTCTCTGATGGACGCAATCTTGTATTCTATCATTCTTAAGTTAAAGTAGCTATTCGGGAAAGAAAAAGGCTGATCCAAATAAAATATAACTATTTCAAATAACGTTTACTCTTAGGACGTGGTGATGGGATAATGTAATAGGCGGTCCACTGCAGCTATCAGTTCTAGATCTTGTGTTATGAATCGCAATGTACAGTGATGCGCTGAAACCTGACTTGTCAGGAAATACTAGAATTAGCTAGTAAGCATTGAAGTGAAACTTAGGTGATTCCTTATCGCTCTCCATTCAGTTGCACAGTTCATCTCGCAAGTATACCAGGAAATGGGACTTCACGCGCGAATGTGCTGAAATCCCGACACGTTTTGGTAGAGTTTGCTCCATCATTCGCTTTTGGTCTTTATTGTATCGGCTTTAGGGATACCCAATCCGATCTTCCCAATCGTAGCGTAGACCAGTCTAGTGTTTTTGCTTGACGCCCTGAATTCCGAGCGCTCCGTCGTCTACCAGTTCGGTTTTACTTTTCACTCATAATTCCCGTGCTGGTGTGTGGCACGAGAAGCACGGACAACGAAAAAAATCGGATGAAATGGCCCTTTGAGTCCCATGGCCCAAGAGAAAGATTCTGCGGAAGATATGCGAACCTTTGCGATTCGGCAGGCGACGTAACGATGAGCTGTATGAGCTTCACAATGGTATTGGCAAAGTTCAACGAATAAAAATACAGCGACTCCGCTAACTCCAAATAGATGCAAACGCGCCAGCTCTGAAAGTAAACACATACAATGCGGATGCTGGTTCTCAGATCGACGAAGTAGCCGAAAATTTAAAATAGGCTTTATTTCATCAAACCACTGTTTACCATGGGGAAACAAGAAATGGTCCCAATGCGAATATGCTGGAAGAGAGATAGAGACATAATTTATGAAATTTGTTCATTGCGACTGCTTATGTAGCAGTGGAATAGTTTTTTTCTTCGAAAAATTCGGTCGTTTTTGCCTCAAATCAATGTGGAAATTGTCCAAGAGCTGAGAATAATACAAATTCGGCAGTCATCCTTTTACTCTTTTGAAGGTTTTACGTCATGCGCATTCCAAAAAAATTGTCGCCATGACCGTGACGGCGGGCAGAACACGCTTATCCTCCTTTGGGCTCCGGCAGCTACCCGAATTTCGTCAAAGAGCCATTTAATAAGAGAAAATTTAATATAAGGAAAATAAAAATTTAAAATAATCTCACAAAAAACCCTCTACGCGATAGTTTCCTTCACGTCACTTCAATTCACTCCTGAAAGATAGAAGGCAGAGTATCTGCTGCAGCAATAGAACTTAGAAAAACCCAGATCAGAAAATCCTTTCTAGCCAGCATATTCTATGTCGCCACTCTCTCTTTGTAGTTATTGTTCTGTTAGTTAAAATGATCTCTCAATTGATATCAATACAAACTTCCTGCTCCAGTAGTTCATTTTTGTTTGTAGTTATTGGTCGGGGAATGCTTGAGGCCCAGGACACAGTGAAAGCATTGGAAATATCGAGGCTGAGGGAAATATAAGTGCCAATCGCTAGATAGACTATCTGTAGTTACCGTTCAAAGATATGGACAATTTAATTAATGTCTAAATGAGCCCCCCCCCCCTTCGTGGCTGCCACCAAAACCAAACGTAAAGCCAACAGAAAGATTAAATTCCAAACTCATTTACTACACTTTTAAACCATTCTGCTTGCGATAATTCTCACACATACATACATATGTATAACTAACTAATTACTTATTTAGAAAATCTAAATGAAATATGTAATT
>NW_016193125.1:240-3330 GCF_001687245.7 Rhagoletis zephyria | reverse complement strand
TTCATATTATTACAGTACAGTTACATATTTTTCTCAAGTTATCGCTGTTTTTGCAGATGTTGCTTTCCCATTTCACACACACTCATAAATGTTGGTGCAACATTTGCAATTATTGCAAAGTTGCATTTGCCATTCTACATACGTCTATTCACTGCCTTTGCTTAGTCAGCCGCCCAACCTCAACATATTTATCTACGGTCATAAGCAATAACCGCCTAAGTTGACTTAGTCTGCAACTACTATTCCATATGTATGTGAAATCCTCATCTCGCTAACTAGTCTACTTAAAAACTTATAGATGAACATATTTCGGTTTCCCCATAATGTTAACATTACAATCCGCTTTTACTCGAATTCAGGTTTTTCGACTTAGGCGGTTATTGCTTATGACCACAGATATGCAGACTGCCTTTAGCTTGTCTGAATGTGTAAATTGCAAATTGTGACTGCAAAGCAAAAAAACAAGAATGGAAAAATGTAAGGAGAAATATCTATCCAGGAGCCATGGAAAAGATGGAAGCCAAAGACGCTCACATGCAAAAGTGCTTGACGGTTTGCATAGTAGCAGCAGCAGCTGGAGTGTTGCAGTTGCATATGCTTGTGACAAACAAATTGCAAATAAACAGAAAAACAGACTTGCAAATAAAGACACATGCTTACAAACGAATGCCCATGACTGTCTGTGAGAAGGCGCACAGTCTTGAAATGCACACACATGCAACTGTTTCTAACTAACGAACAAGTGGCGCAAATTGCAGAAGTGCCTACAAGAACAACAAGAAAAAATACTCTAATCTACGGTGTATTTTTTAATTGCAAGATTTTAGTTTATTTTTCATTTGAAATTTTCAGAGCAAACATGTTAATCTTCTCTCGCATTTCCTTGACACCACATACTCTAAGAGTTAACAAGTTAAGTGTAAATAACTACAGCCCAAATTTATGGCTACAGAGTGCAACGAGGTGTTTGAGGTTTATTACTTTTTATTTAGTTGACTAATGATGTAAGTAAAGTTTACACTCCAGATATACCAAGAACACTTCAAGTTCTTAGAATGTCAATATTTTGTGAGCATAGCGCAGTGTGAAGAGGATGTTAGTGAAAATAGGCGAATTTCTTTTTTCGGCACAGTGAAACAAGGTTTAGTGAATCTACCACGATGGAAGCACTTTTTGCAGTATCTATTCATTTCAAACTCTATAAAACTGTATCGCACTAAAGACAGACAGACTGTTCAAATATCACCTGATATTCATTCTGCCAAACGAGTGTTATAATACATCAGTATTGTATTGCTCACGCCACTAAAGTAACTACCGAGGCGCCTACAAATATGCAATATTATATTATTAAACTATTTGTGCTACTTATCTATTCCCAGCAAAAAATTGGTAATTGCTTTTAGTGGTAACGGATTCTAGATAGAAGGCATAGCGTTATAATGTCTTCGAGTTTTTTCACTTCTTGTAGGCATTGCCGGTAATGCAAAGTAGAATGTCCTAAATTTTTTTTTTTTTAATTCGCTTATTTGCTTCATTTCGGGGAATGCAAAGTAGAATGCTGCATCAAAGTCAGCTGAAAAATAGAATGACTATCCAACAATTCTTTTTCTGCCGTTACTTTCTGTATAAATTTGTCTCGCATAAAAATCATGTTTTGCTTTGTTCAATTTGCAGCGAAGTTGAAGTCAGTCAATGAAGTGAAGCACAAGAGCAAGGCGAATTTATACAAGGTGGTGTGGCTGTCGAATTCAGATTACAACAACAACCACATGTTTTTGGATTGCGGGTGTTATGTCAAATCTCAATTCGCCCCAAAGTTTACATGTGCTTTGTTTTTGCTTTTGATGGGTGAGCTGTCAAATCAGGAAAAACAAAAACAAAATACATGCAGGGCGAAGAAGTCAGCTGATTTTACAACACCACCTTGTATAAATTCGCCCTGTACAAGAGTGAGGAAGTACAATTTAAATTTTTAATTTTTAAATATGCATGTATAAATACCTAAATATATACATATGTATGTATAAAAACTGATTTATAAAAATTTTAATCTTTCAAGAAAATCTGTTTTTTCTGTTTTCAACTTAATCTAAATAGGTATGTACTTATCTGGGCATTCTACATTAGTTTCTCTGTAAGGCATTCTTTGTTCGCTTCTCTAGATTCTGTTTATCCATGCGTTCTCCCTACGCTCCAAGGTAATGCTGCGGGTAAGGGCTTACGCGCAATGACATGCCCATGTTAAAATAATGCCTTCTTTAAGCGAAAGTGTAAGCGATTCCCATCGCCTAGCTCGTTTCTGTCGTAATCTTATTTAATTTAATTATTTAATTTTCTTTTAGCTTTTAGATACTATTCTTTTAAAAGGAAGAATGTTTTTAATTTTATTTAATTTTTAGGAACTTATTTTATGATTTTTTTCTTTTTCAATTTAATTTCTTTTAATTTTCAGATATTATGATTTTAAAAAGAAGATTTTTTTTTTAATTTAATTTAATTTTTAGGAAATTATTTTAATTTTTTCTTTTTTAATTTTTTTTTGTCTTTTTTTTAGTTTGATTTACATTTGAGTTTTACATTTTATTGTTTGAAAAAGAGAAATATTTTTTCATTTAATTTTTAGAATGGTTTTTTATAACTTTTTTTTTATTTTCATTTGTTTTTCTTTTTTGTAATCTCTTGTCTTACATTTATTAAATTTCATTGTTTTAAAAGAAATTTTTTTTATTTAAGAATCGAATTTGAATTTTTAGATTTATGACATTTTTTTTAGTTTTTAGTACTATTTTTTTAATTTTAATTTAATTTTTTAGTTTTCTAATATATATTTAAATTTTATTGTTTTAAAAAGAACAAAATGTTTTTATTCCTTAAAAAAATATTGTTTTACGTTGTTTTTGCTTTATATTCATTTTATTTACTTTTTATTTTTGACGTAGAATACGTCTTACCTTAAGGTATGGGGGCTATGTTCAAATGTTGTAGTTGTAATTTTTAGAGCTTCACAAAAACGCTTATTGCACGAGAACTAATAAAGCGATTTCAAAGAAAAGTGTGGCGTTTCAAAGATAAAATTCCAAACCTGTC
>NW_016193125.1:0-205 GCF_001687245.7 Rhagoletis zephyria | reverse complement strand
TATAACTTTCATTTTCGGGATATAGGTTCTTTGGAGCAGTAGAAATATTATCGGGTACAAATTTTATATAAATTTAACAAATATTGAGCATTTTAAGGCAAAAAATTGTTGAAAAAATTTGCAAATTTTTTTCACTACCAAAATGCGGTTTTCGAGCGCTCGAATGATTTGGTTTTTGTTTTCTTTAATCAAAAATTCAAGAGTT
>NW_016193124.1:2448-3330 GCF_001687245.7 Rhagoletis zephyria | reverse complement strand
CATATATATATGTATATATATATTTTTATATGAGAATTGAAGTCGGTTTCCTTTGCTAAAAATTACTTGTTTATTTTTAAATCAAAAAATATTTAGGTCGCTCAAAGCGCTCAAAGGTGTTCGTGGAAAATCTTTATATGGAGAAGAAAACTATTTTTCGTATAAATGGCATAGAATTTTTGAAAATCAATATTTTTCGATCGGAAAACTCTGGTTCTACTCACGCGACCTCCAATAACAATACCCAGTTGTTTATCGATAAAAATATCGATAGATAATCGATACCAAAATTGATAAAAATATCGATAACAAAATCGATAATAATATCGAGAAATAATCAATAAAAAATCTATAACAAAATGGATTAAAAAATGGTAACAAAATCGATAACAATATCGATCACAAAATCGACAAAAATATCGATAACAAAATCGATAAAAAAAATGGATAATGAAATAGATAACAATATCGATAACAAAACCAATAACAATATCGATAACAAATATCGATAACTAAATCGATAAAAATATCGATTATTATATCGATAAGTTCCGAAAATATGGATAACAATATCGATAAATATTTCGATAACAAAATCGATAAAAATATTGATAGCAACACAGATAAAAATATCGATTATTATATCGATAAGTTCGCAGAAACCCGAAAATCTCTAAAATCCCAAAATAGTTCCTAAATTGAGTATCTGTGTCTCTATCCATGTATATCCTTTTTTCTATAATTACCTTTATTTTAAACTTTCTTTCTCTATCTTCATCTTTACTTTGCTTTACATGCTCACCTTTACTTTCATCCTTGTATTGGTCTTTTTCTAAGTGTTATTCGTTAACCTTTTATTAGCAAGTTTTTGTTAAATTAATA
>NW_016193124.1:2063-2381 GCF_001687245.7 Rhagoletis zephyria | reverse complement strand
TTTTTTTTTTTTTACCACCCTAATGTACATGAAAACCTACATACATATTTACCTATATTTGTGCATAAGTATGCATGCATGTGTTTACTTTATAAATACAATTATTTCTACATACCCACACACAAAACTAGTATAAAGAATTCCAGTACGTACTCTCGCTTGTATGTGTAAATATTGTAGCTCACTTAGAATTAGTTCTGTGGTATTGCATTCGAGAGTTCTTCTATGCATTTACGTACATGCACGAATATATCTACATACTTTATGTATGTATATGGCATTGACTGCATGTTAGTTTGAATATGTTTTTTTTTTTTT
>NW_016193124.1:0-1957 GCF_001687245.7 Rhagoletis zephyria | reverse complement strand
CATCGTTTTAAATATTTACATTTTCGAATACTTGGTTTGTACTTAGTACTTCCATAGATAAAGAAATGTACATGTAACCCTATCGAAAAACTAAATATAATTGTACAAACAAAGGAGCGCTGATTTAATCTAAAACAACTCTAAATTTTAATTGGCTGCTGGCGCCTAGAAAAATATACGAATACAGGTACCTTACGTCCTCAGTTAATCAAGAATTTGAGAGTAGTAATAGGTCGCGGGATCGAAGCCTCATCATGTACAGATATAGAGATGTTTAAGGCTGCGATCGGTAAAAAGGCCTAAGTTCAGAGAGGAACGCGTAGATAAACTGATCCAGGTTGAGGATTTGGTTACCAGTCATACCAATAAACCCAGAAAGACTCTGCAGAATTGGAGAGTAGTCAAGCAGATCGAAGATCAATGCTGGTTGTCTTGCTGCTCAATTAAGGAAACGACAACAAAGTTTACTATGATTTCCTAGCTAAAATATCTACAAAGCCGATACCAAAACTCTAATAAAAGAAAATTGCAATACTTTGTAGGCTAAATGTTGAGTCACGTATGGACAAATGCTGGGTTCAGCAAATCATAAAAATTTCATAATATTTCAATTTCGAAAAGCACATTTTTACCAAAAGATATTCGCTATATAAGCTTAGAGCCTTTCTGAATTAAAGCGCAGCTAGATCGCTTTACTTTTCTCAGTATTTATACCAGAACGAAACTGGATACGTGCATTTCTTTTGCCACGCCTACCTCCCACGTAAAGGTAGTTCGCTATTTTCGTAACTACCCAAAATTATTCACTCAAAATTTACTTTCAAAATAATAATAATAATAAAAATAATTTACAGAAATACAAAATCTGCGATAAATCAATAACTACTGAAGCTAATTTACTCAAAATTGATGATTGGTTAGTAAGAAATTTGAATATGAAAAATTTTTGAAAAATGGGCGTGACACTGCCCATTTTCTTTTGAACAGATACATATGTGTGTCTCGATAACTGATTTATAAATGTCTACCGAGCTCGGTATAATTATTTTACTTGACAAAAAAAACAATATGTCAAAATATCTATACATATAATGAAACTGTGACAGGCCGATGCCGGTACATTAAAAATATTAAAGAAAAATTAGTGTGGGGTCTGTCTGTATGTTTGTACGCGCATCACTTGAAAACTAATGCTTGGAATTGAATGCAGTATCCACCGATGCATTGCTAAAGGTCTAACTTAAAATTTAGGGCACAAAATAATTAGAAAGTTGCCACCTGTTTGAAATTTCCTGTTTTACTAAAAGAAAGAGGTTTAAGAAGGCTTACAGCGGCAAATATTTTTGTGGAAGGTTGCCAACTGTTTTAAAATTTTAATTTGATTTAATTTATGAGATAAAAAACCAATATCGGTATCATAATAAAGAGATTTAGGAAGGTTTAGTGGCAAAAATATTTTTGAGGATGGTTACCACCTGTTTAAAAGATTTTATTCAATTTGTAAATTGATAAAATAAATTAAATATTACAACACGGGTATAAAACTAAAGAGGTTTAAGAAATTTTACTGCCGAAAATATATTTGAGGCGGGTTGCCACCTATTTCAGAAATTGCCTTCAATTAAATTGATATGATGAGCTAAATATTACAATATGCGTGTCAAACTAAAGATATTTAAAGTTTACAGCCAAAAGTATTTTTAGGAGAATTGCCACCTGTTTGAAAATTTTGATTCAATTATTTAATTGATAACATAAATTAAATTTTACAATACGGGTATCAAACTAAAGAGGTTTAACAAAGTTTACTGCCTAAAGTATTTTTGTAGCGGGTTGCCACCTAGTTGCAAAATTGTATTTAGTTAAAGTGATAAGATAAGGTAAATACTAAATTATGTGGATAAAAGAGTGTTGAAGCTGTAACCTCCTAGTTAAGTTTATTTTCTGTCATTTCGTG
>NW_016193123.1:0-3330 GCF_001687245.7 Rhagoletis zephyria | reverse complement strand
TGCAAGAAAAGTTCGTGTCTTAAGTCTTTCGTTTACTTTATTGGCATAATTATCGCCCATTTCTTTCTTGATTCATTTTTATATTCAAACATTTCAAACTAATGGAACGCTATAAGTAAAATTTAATTCTCACTTCCATTCTTCGTGAATAGATCAGAGCATATTTGTTCCCGATTCGTTACCTGTCAGAAAGTCCCTGAGAGTTTAGTTCCCAAATGGTTCTTCGAGAGAAAGTTCTTTAGACGTTTTTTCCCGTTTTATTCTTTGCCAGAACGTTCCGGTTACCCATTTTGTTCTCTTAGAAATATTCCCGAAAACATTGCTCGCATTTTTTTTCTTTTGAACGTTTCACAGTGTTTTGTTTTTATATAATTCCCCGTTGAGAACGTTCTTGACAGTTTTGTTCTCATTTCGATTTTGGTTTTGAAGCGTTCGTTCATACCTTTTGTTCTCGTCCCTGATTACTAGACTGCGAATGGTTATGCAGAAAACGAAGCCTAAAAATATGTACCACATAACTATAAGCAAAATGTATATAAATTGATTTATTTTACTTATAGTTAAGTGGTACATATTTTTAGGCTTCGTTTTCTGCACAAAATTCAATTTCAAATGGGTCTTTGGCAATACCATCCAAATGAATGGCAACTTTTCAAATATAGTTCTAAACAATGCCCTAAGTGCTAATAAATAAGTGATAAAAAATATGGTTCAGTTCGCGTTGCTCATTCTACATTAAAAATTAAAATGAAATTAACAAAATATTGTTAGTGATGTAAACTTTATATATACATATATATGTAGTTTTTTATACGCTCAAACCAATTAATTTAAATTTCCATATTAAAACAGTATTATCTAACTGCTGGCTATCTGATAAATCGTTTGGCAATTTTATGTCGTATATTTTCACTACATCTTTTACGATCGAAACCCGACGTACGCACAACTCATCGGAATGACTGTTTTACCGCTAAATCAATAAGCATTCACTTTTCTATGCCCGCTTCTGGCTAATTGAAATTACTGGCACGCTTGTGCTGAATTTATTACGCTGTACATTGGCGCTAAATGAACTACCCACTCATAAAAATCTAAATAAACCAAGCAGCCGCCATACGTGTAAATACAATTAATAACAAATTTGTCCTATATTGCAGTTTGAACTTGAGAGTGCATAGGTATTATCTTAAAACTTAGCTAAGTACTTAACATACTTTCGATTTCCACGCCACTACATATTCACTGCATGGCATTTCGTAATTCACATTTTCCGCAAGTGTTGCATACAAATTTGCTCATTAAAATTAAATGACGAATTATGTATGTATGTGCATGCGTGCAGGCAAATGCCATTTACATATTATGTAAAAGAAGAACGATTAAATACGCTTTGCCAGTCCATTAAAAAGGTTAATTGTTGCAAAATTTTATCATCTTCTATAAGGTTAATTATATTTCAAACCAATGTAGAAATTATTTTTCTATACATACATACGAGCATGTACACGCAGTTGCAATTGCCGATGCGAATGCATATTTACCATAAAAAACCATTAAAAACAATTAAAAGCAAATTGCACTTGTTGCCACATCACTGCGGTATGTCTGCATGTGTGTGTGTGTGTGTGTCAATGTGCCAATGTTGTCATTTCACTTTTGCACTCTGCTCACCACCATTATCATGACGTTGCGTGTACATTTGTTTACGTTTCGTAAACATTTTTGCCGCCCACTTGTTGCCCATACGGGCAAGTGCCAGATTTGTAAAGTGAGTAGCCGTAGAGAGAGATAGGCGGTGGATGCACGCTTTTAATGCGGCCAAGAGTGGCATGACTGGCAGCAGCGTAGCCGGCCGGCTTTGTGTCAATTACCGGCAATCAACTACTAATAAATATTTGCTTAGTTTTCTTAGCCATAATATTTATTTGTTTTGGACTTAGATTTTCGTTGCTCGCTTTTGAATTGTTTTGTTAGACTTTTTAAGTTAGTTAGTGGTGTGAGAAGGTTAAAATTTCTGGCCGGTACTTATAAAAATAAGTAGTCATACCAATTCTTAATTGACAAAATGTTTTGCATGTGAATCTTTAAAAAAAAAAGCGCTTAAAAATCAGCCTTTGGAATGTTTGCTTAACTCACGAGCTTAGGCGTGGATTGTTAGGTTCGGCAAAGGATGTATTGATGCTTCTGGAATCAAACGAATTTACAAAGAAAGGCACACCAATTTTTAATTTTTAACCGACTTCAAAAAAAAGGAGAAGGTTATCAATTCTTCGAAATATTATTTTTATATATATTTTTATGTGTACAATTCTTTTTTTTTTAATGAAATATGGTATAGTTTTTTAATGAAAGCTGGTCCCATATTAATTTGGTTTAGAACCGATCATTGGATCAAGAAAAAATTTACGGTATTCTTAAATTTTTATTTGAGAACTATATCGCTCTTACCCGCTTCGCTGAGTGTATGAAGTTTCTACGTGCTACATTTGTTGTAATTTATTTTAATTAAACTCAACATACTTAAAATATGCGAAAGTCAGGAAACTTTAAATTTTTAAATATCTTCAAAATATTTTCAAACTAAAACTATCTTAAACCTCTGTCTTGTGATACTTTTTTATACTTATGTACATGTATATATTGTAATAATTAATTGAAATGATTGAAAATTTTGAATTTTACTTTTTAAACCGTTAATTCCTATAATTCAATTTGAATATGGATTTTCAAACATGTGGAGTCCCTGCTATACATATGTATGTTGCTTCGAAATAAAAGACTCTTCCGATTAAAACTTTGATGCCACCTTATGCCACGCACGGTCATATAAAATGACAGCCAAGTGAAAACGATCCTCGCCGCTGATGTGGCAGCATTTGACAACCAAAATGTATTTGCCAACATATTGGCAATTTCGATTTCGTTTGCCATGCGAACAGCTGATTAATGAAAACCAGCCTTTGGGGCTTCCATTTAGAAGTACATATATCAAAATTTTAAAATGAAAAAATCGCAAAATTTCAAAAATTACAAAATAACTGCGACAGATATTCTGCATGCTGCCATTTTTTTTTAATACCGTGGCACACTCTTGAAACTTCACAGACATATTGTATTTGATGCCAAATTCCATTGCCTCTAATATTTAAGAACATTTTATTTAGAAACTTCCCAAAGTTAGTACTGAAAACCTCGCATCTGGAATATGTTTTATGCTGACATAATTTGGAGCCTGGAATAGGGACTGTGAAGGTTTCCTACGTGGAAAATATTATACTATTGGGGTGTTCACAGTTCGTTCCAAATAGCGTCTCAAAATGTAGACGT
>NW_016193121.1:0-3331 GCF_001687245.7 Rhagoletis zephyria | reverse complement strand
TTGGGCGATTTAAATCTGCCACATATTTCATGGAACATCATTGACACCGATGTTGTACCAGTTTCATCTAGAGATAGTTACAATGTATTTCTGGAGGAAATGGCTGAACTATGCCTCAAACAAATAAATATATGTCCAAATAAGTTTGGAAAGGTCTTGGATCTCGTTTACGTTGATGATGTTCCGAAGGCCTCTATTAATCGGTGTGATCCCCTAGTTTTGCCGGAAGATGCATACCATCCTGCTCTTGAGTTAAACTACGAAATCATAAATGAAATACATAATAATAAGTCAAGTTCAAGTACTAGATATGTTTTTGCGAAAGCAAATTTCAGGAAAATTAACAAAGAACTTTCAAAGTTATCTTGGCCAAAACAATCATAGAATCGGATGCCGTAAGCATTGCATTTACGGTCTCAAGTCTGATTTGTAAGATTGTTTTGTTTTTTTTAATGCCTTTAGGTAATATTTGATTCATTTTTAACCGACTTCACAAAAAGGAGAAAGTTATTAGTTCGTCGGAATATTTTTTTATTTTAGTTTATTTTTTTTATGTATGTTATCCCTTAACTTTGGACCACGTTAACCGATTTCTGTAATTCTTTTTTTGAAGGAAAGGTGTTACCTCACAGGTGGTCGCATGCTAATTTGGTTTAAATTTTAAATTATTTATGAGAATTGAAATCGGTTATGTTTTTTGCTACCAAATTGCTTGTCATTATTAAATTTCTTAAATTCATTTTCACTTATCACTTTATACTTATTGCAATTTCCATTCACTATGTGTTTTCTATTTTTCCTGCAGCTTACCGCCAAATCCAAGGTCATTAACTCTTTGCTGGCTTCATAGGCAATGGAGCCCAAAGCGGCAACAAACACCACATTTTTACCCGCCAAACTCATTTTTGCTTAATCAATTTTTTTTTTATTACACGAAAAATAGCAATAAATTGAAAACTGTTGCGTACAGCACTTCTGTATATCGACTGCGATTCTTATAAATGACTTGCCCGGTTTTTATATCCAATTTTCGGCGAAGGAAGAGGCTTTTTTGGCTTCTAATTAGAAATGCAATAATGCAGAGCGCATGTCACGGAGCTTTGAATACGAAATAGGGCTGTTGCCTCTTGAGCTACATATAAAAGCACATACATACATATTTAGCGTTCGATGCGTCGAATTATCATAAATAATGCTTTTAAGGAAAAATTTAATTTAGAAATTGCTACGTACATACATTGGTAATAATTAAATCACAAATAAATGAGTTGCACGAAAATATCTTGTTAGTTTAATTGCAAAAAAAATATGTAAACAAAAATATTCCTCCATCTACTTTCTGAATTTTATTCACTGAATGTGGTACTCACAGACCCCGATATGTAATCGGTTGTTTGCATTTAGTGCATATTAGTACAATACTATTAATGAGCTTACAACTTTGTATTTTCAGCTGCCAATTCACATCAAGCTTACGTATGAAAGAAAATAAAAAATAAATTGTTTATCTTTTCAAGTACGTAAAACGAGAAAAATATTGACCCACGCTCTTCAGCCGCACCCCAGCCAATATTAGTACATCAGTATACATATGTACATGGTATCCAAGAAGTACACTGCCAAACTTGAGGAGAAAGTAGGTGGGGGTGAGCTCCCTGATAAGCAAGAAGTTTTCAGGTAAAGGTGTCACCGTTTTAGGAATATAAATATGTACATATATATTTTTTTGAATTAAAATCATATATTTTCTTTTACTGCATGTACAAACGAGGCTATACTTAGTAAATTTTTTCTGTAAAATACTTCCAAAGTACAAAGGTACATTATGACCTGTTCGTGGCGTTATTTTGTAATACTTAAAAAACGGTGACACTGTTACCTGAAATATGTTTGCTTGTCAGGGAGTTCAGTTCCCCCGCCTACCTTCTCCGCAAGTTTGGCAAAAAACTTCTTGGACACCGTGTATTTATGTATGTAATTTTTAATTCATTATATATGGTTATAGTTAAACCGGCACGCTTCGCTTCTTCTTCGCATTTTGTCGCTGTAACCGCCTAAGCGACTTTGGCCGACTTCAACAAAGCACCAGCCAGTCGTTTCTCTTCTGTGCCAACTGGAAATGCCAAGTCCTTATTCACTTGGTCTTGGTCTTTCTATCGCAGTGAGCTCTTCCACTGCTACCACTAGCGTGTCCCGATTCTAACGACGTGACCAAGCTATTCGCCGCTACAAACGCGTAAAGTCACGTAAATCTTCTGAAAAATATTTCTTCCGAGTGTGGTTTTTGTACTAAATAAGACAAAGGAGTTTATGTACTTCCCAACTGCCTACTTAGCCCAAAGTAGCACGTGTTGGCCAGGGTAGTTCTGCGTTGAATTTCGAGTCTGACTCTATTATAGATGCTGATGCTGATTTTAGTGGCGTGAGAACCGAGACGCATAACCGCTGACTGACTATTTCATGACTGGAGAAATGTACCTATATACTTCGATTTGTCCAAATTCACGGCAACGCTCTCTATCTTATTTCTAGTAGGCAAAATACGTTACGTTGGTTGCTGCGGATGATGTCGATGTCATTGACATATACCGGCAGTTACAGGCTCTCGTAAAAACTGCGTCTTAAACGTTAAGGTCTATGGTTCTTACATGTTGTCTTCTTCAGCACCAGATTAAAAAATAACATAACAAGGAGTCGTGCTATCTGAAACCTCATTTTATATCACTTAATTAGTCAGCTTCATTAAAAGTGGCATTAAAATCGACAAATATGTAGATGTTGTGTGTCGATCCTCTTCTCGAGGTTCTTTTCCAAGATTTGAGATATTGTGCATACCTGATTTCCAAACATAATTGATAAGCAAAGTGGGAAAAGTTAAGTTTATTAATATGCAGTATCATGTATCAGATGTCGTTATGAATTCTGGCAGCCATCTCCGCCTGCTTAACCTTTTTCCGATTAGGAAGGTAACAAAAATATTCCCAATGAACTATTTATATTATGGGTATTCATGGAAATGCGTAAATGCCTCGTAATCGCGTAAACATCGTGAATAAACCGATTTTCCATACAGAATTAAGTAAGTTTACGAGACTTACACGATGCATTTACGCGTTTATATGAATTGCCGTATTAATTTTTGCATTTGTATATATATAAAGTTAAGTTAGACTTGCCCAATATTAAATTCACTGACTTTTAATAGCATGAGTAGACAAACCGACAAATAATAAACAATCAAGCCCCAAAACTGTAATCAATTGCTTGTTCAATTATATGTACGTACTAGCTTATACCCGCGGGTTTCACCCCGCGTCTTTATACAAATATG
>NW_016193120.1:0-3331 GCF_001687245.7 Rhagoletis zephyria | reverse complement strand
GTTCATACCAACCCTCGAGGGACGTTAGCAACTGGTGTATATAGCGCAAGACACGCCTATAAAACTGTAGATTTTAACAACGCCTGTTAACTCATTAAGGGTAGATCCGCTACAGCCACAGCGGTGGAATGAAACCCAGTTTGAATAGGACCGGAAATTAGCCCGTCATCAGTCTCTAAACAGAAACGATGCTCATCTCATGGTAACGCGGAACTTGAAGTTACCTCGCCCTGTTTCAAGGCGGCAAATAAAGCCCATGCTTAAATGCGCATTGGAAACGTGTATCTGTCACCAGATTCCTCAAAAAGTTTGGCAACGATCCGTGAAATGAATAAAATAAAACGCTAGCAGAAAGATTAAAGTCATTCTGGTTGTACAGATGAGGACGATCCTGTGGGAAAAATTAAGATATCTTGAATAAAATGCTGGCGATTCCTTGATATGTTATACTAACACGCTCATAATAAGGTGGATAATTTGAACTGAGAATCCACTAAAAACTAGAACTCATCAAACTTAAATCGTACCCAAAGAAATTACCTTCCGGAAATATTAAGGCCACTTTTCAAGCGCTGGCAGGATTCCAACTTTTTTACATTTCTACAACCGTATATTCGATTATGAGATTATGAATGAGTTGTTTGTTTTGACTAAATTACCAGAGTCCTGTCTAAGACTGCCGATGTGGTTTTGAAGATATATTAGAGAGCTTCAATAATATTGACCATATATGGACGGCTGCGTGGAATATTGACCTATCTCGGCAGCCGTTTCGAAAACACCGTACCTCTCTCCAAGAACACCTTACTTCAGAATTTGATTGAAGAGCGCCCTATCTCAGAATTTGGTTCAAAAACGTACGATCCAGCGTAAGCGCTGGAGTACCTGGACTTTCTCACATTGCGTATTGTGCGATGAAGAAACTTCTCTTTTTTCTTGTTTCCGTTGGAAGTTATACATCTAGACACGGTGGTGCTCCCTATTATTATTCATATCCGTAAGATGGTTTGCAACCAGCGTCTTCCGACTGTACTTTAGAGGAGCACCATGAAATCTTTCATGACCCCGCGCATAAAGCTGGGCTTATTACAATATGATTTTGCAAGAACTTCGCATCTCGGGTGTAAGCTGAATCTGTAAATCAAACGTGTCAGACGTCAGCATATAGAGCAACAGGAAGAAACCTCCATGTCTATCCCTACAGCGGTTCTTAATGAGTAAGATACTGCCAACTAGAAGTCTTAGACTAGCAAAGTTTTAAACGAAATAAGCCCGTCACGGTTACCAATTCGGTTATCGATCAGGGAATTGATTGAAGCAAGTCCATAAAGCCGATTCAAGAGTAATGAAAAAGAGACGTGGTTGAAAAGGAGGAATTTGCTTTAAAAGCTTTGACCTAACTTAGAAAGCTGTTCAAAAACTGCACCCACTCTTTCCACCTAAAAAGAATTGGCAACTAAAACGCGTAGTCGTCAGGTAATACCGATGATCAGGGCGTTCAGTGATGTTGTTAGAGAATATTTAGTTCCGGCAATCCTGGAAGAAAACAAACGTAGGGTAACCAGATGTGGGATAATCGGAGGTACATAAGTATGCCAACGGAATCGATTTGTCATCAACTAACTTGTGTCTTAGCTGCCAAAATATAGGAGAAATCGGAAACTTAGAGCATTATCGAGGGAACTTCCTGGGTTTAGTCAGGGCGCATTAGCTTTCGGTCCGTCAGTACATTTTGAGTATCTGACTGAAGTGAGTTCAGCCAGAATCTGCGGGTTTGTAAGCTCTTTAGGCACTAAGATCGAAGTTCACTTTTAGAGAGAAGAAGAATGTGTGATGCCTCAAAGGACCTAAGGCGGTCTAAATATGCGTCCTAGTCATTGGTGAGCTAAAGACGTCAGCTTTTCCGCCATGTCAATTGAAGAGACCTTGGGCTGAACAACTCTGTTATAGATTTAACGTAGGTAACATTATTTTAGGAAAAATTGCAAGGGACAGGTTATATTTTGTTATGCATTTTTGATCCAGGTGTACAAGTTTTAGCTCAGAACATTGTCCGATTCACAGCCACTACTTTCGGTAGCATTGAACATTGAAGACATCATTTTTAAGACGAGACATAAACAGCTCAGCGGGTTGATTAGCATCCCAACAGAAACTGAACAAATAAGTCTTTAATACATATTTAATAATAAAAAAAAGTAAGTGCGCCTGGGCCACACTGGAGAAGTGAAACTTTCGTTACATATCTATTTTGTCTTATAACCAATATACATACATACATACATACATCTGCTTTTGCTGAAGATTATATTTTTTTTCTGTTTTCTATCTAAATAGATCCCTACCTCTACCCCTGTTCGTTCTAATTACATTTATGTTATTCTGTTTTCCCTTATCTTAATTTTTATCGATAACAAAATCGATAGTAACATCCAATAAAATACCGATAACAAAATCGATGAAACATTCGGTTAAAATTTTGATAGCAAAATCAATAATAATATTGGTAGCAAATTCTATTACAAAATCGATCAAAATATCCATAACAAAATCGATAAAAATATCCATAACAAAATGGATAAATATCGATAACTAAATCGATAAAAATATCGATAACAAAATAGTTAAAAATATCGATAACAATATCGTTAACAAAGTCGATAAACATATCGATTATTATGTCGATATGCTCCGAAAATATCGGTAACAAAACCGATAAAAATAACGATTATTTTATCGATAAGTCCCGAGAATTCCGAAAATCTCTAAAATCCCAAAATAGTTCCCATATTGAGTCTCTGTGTCTCTCTCTATATCCTTTCCTCTTTAGTTACCTTTATTTGAATCTTTCTTCTCCTACTTCATCTTTACTTTTATCGGCATCCTCATCCTCCTCTTTGTCTTTTTAATGTTTGTCATTTTCTTCATCTACATATTCCCCTTCACCTTTGCCCTTATACATATAAGTAAAGTGTTAAAATTTACCTTGGTCTTCTTTTTGCCTTTATCTTTACGCATCTTTGTTGCTGTTTTTAATTTTACCTGTGCCTTTATCCTATGTATGTACGTAGTCACCTTTACTTTTATTCTTGTATTGGTCTTTTTCTAAGTATTATTCATTAACCTTTTATTAACAAATTTTTGTTAAATTAATACCATATGTATACACACAAGAAGCACTTGTTTCAGCCTCAACCGTTTCCGTTGCACCATTTTCATGTGCAATTTCCTTTGAATTTGCCAATTTACTTCCAACAAATCAACCGCCGCTAAAGAAGTTTTACTTCAAAAAGATTCCTGTCAAACTATGAATGGAAAATTTTAAAATCCT
>NW_016193119.1:0-3331 GCF_001687245.7 Rhagoletis zephyria | reverse complement strand
TCAAAGAATACTCGCTGTGTGCTATATATATAGTAGTTTTCTCCACAACCTCTGGGGATGCAAGGCCAATGCATATGTAGTAGGCTTAAATGAACTGAGTGCTGGTATGATACGGTGTTCATTGATGCGCAAATTACTCGAATTTGAGTTTAACCACAATAGGAATCCCGCGCTCAAACATTGCAGAATATTAACTACTTAATGGCTCAAAAGGTGGCAAGGGGTCTGATTAATCCAAAGGTTACGCGAACAGCTTTCGCTTTTCTCTTGGGTAGTATGTCTCGGGATTCCAAGCAGAGGCAATTCTCGAGGCCATGTACTACGCGGTGGAAAACAGGTCTATAGGCAGGAGTTTATATATCTGTACTATTGCGGTTATTATTGCATCACTCCTCAGATTACTTTCCTAGACTTCAGAAGTAATTAAAATCCGCATCATCGATGTGGAAAATTCCTTATTTTCCTTCGCCTCCAATCGGTTAACTTCAAGGTAATTAAGTTTTAATAAAAGCAGCCACATCTTGCAACTATGGTAGCTGTCTTAACCGACTCTAGGTTGGCTGGAATATATGGAAGCATTCCAAAATTGCACAAGCGTTGAATTTCTAATAAAATTTGTGAAATAACAATTGAATACAAAAATGTCAAGATAATTCTCTAAAAAGTCGAGTAATGGTTGTTCTTTACTGAATTAATACTGTTGCTTTTATTCACACATAGTTGTCAAAAATTTACTAACCAGAGTCGTCATTTTTCAATTATTTACTGCAAAGTTCCTTAAGTAATAACTAAAAGAACTTTACGTGCAGCTTACAAACATTTGGGTATACGAAATGGGACGAAATGGACTTTACTGATCAGAGGGAAGGTAAATCGAGAACCCCTTTCAAACCGTACAACACCCCAGGGCCAGATGGGATCACACCTATTCAGCTGCTGTAATCATTGGAATGTAAAAAAGATAAACCATAAACTTTTAGCCCTTTCGATAAAAAATAATGAAGCGGCTTATAGAGAACCATATCAGAGAGACAGTTGCAGGTAAGCTGGAGACAACACAGCATGCTTATACCAAGCGAATTAATCGTACCGCTTTCGATATAAGCAGTGAAGTTACATTATTTTACGACAGTTGTTAAAATTTTGTTGTTGTTTCGCATCTCTTGAAATTTATTTTTATATCATTGTGAGTAACACTCTTGAAGAACTCAATATATTAAAATTTGCATAAAAGTGATACAGTTGCGATATGTTGTGACTTTGTAGAAACATGAGCGCTATTTGGAAGTTTTTCAACGCCAATGAAATACACTACAACAACAATAAACTACACTACAGAAAAATTATTTTTAACCAGATAACCTGATAACCAAGCAAGTGAGTTGTGCAATTATTTTGCCACGTGTCCTTATGTAGATAATTATTTTTGGCGAGGACAGGGCTACGCGACGACTGTGGTTGCGGCCAGATTAGATCTATTTTAATTTTTCCAGCGAAAGATAAGGTTTTTCCTTTTCTTTTATACCAAACTCATACAAATTCATGATGTCGCTGCCGCGATAAAAAAAAGTCATGTCGCCATCGACAAAGCGTTTAGATAATGAAGATAGCAAATTGGAAGCTGTAGCCCATAGCTCGTCACTTTCAATGTGTTCAGCACGTAAGGCGGACGAGCTCGCTTTCCGCAATCTCAACATAAAAGAAATTTTCTTCTCTGAATCAATCGCAAGAAGGTCACAAATTGAAATCTACAACATGGAAAAACTCCCTTAGTCAAATAGATCAAAAGAGCTCCTTATGCTGTGCAGAAGAGACATCTGCTTGGCTATGGGTCTGTTGACTGGTCATATCATCGGAGTGTCGTTCAAACAATTTCTGCAGGACCTGAAGAGACGAGTAGGAGTCTGAATCAGTAAGAAATCTACTTTGCGTAAGTCCAACACTCAAAAGCAGTAGACTGAGGTTCATGGGCACTGGAACCTTTGGAGATCTGAGTGATTTGGGGGACATACAGATAAGGAGAGTGCACAAATTTGTCAACTACACACATTGGTTTGTATACGAAGGAGATGAGGAGGTGCCTTGTGGTATAACAACGAGCCCAAGTAAGGGCCTTAGTGCGTTGATGCTGGTACATCGGTAGCCATTTCAACCTAACCTAAACTAACCTAAGTGCAGCTGATATTGTAGATACAATAATCTCTATTCTTGTACATATATACATACATATGCGTGCAGTCTTTCAGATCTTTGGGCATTGCTGCTAACGAATTTTAAAATTTCTACTCAAAAATGATATGTACATACAATGGATCTAATACGAAAATTAGTTTTTTGTACATTTTTTTTCTCCTACCTATGCCAAATATGTGTAACTCGAAAACCACCAATCACCAATCTGTACCATATTTGATACACACCTTGCGCCTGGTCTTCTGAAACGTCGTCTTGAAATTTTTTTAAAACGAACTAAAATCATGCCCTCTACTTATAAATATAGCTAACTTTGAATTTTCCAAAATTGCCGGTCTTACAAGCTTTTATTTAACTTGCTCTGTATGTATGTATGTTTGTTGGGTCAAATCTTGCAATTAACTTTGATCAACTTCCCGAGGACATAGAGACCTGAAAAAGAATAATTGCACAAAAATTTTTTCCGACAGGTGGCGCACGAGTCCATATATATTTGGTTAACCAGTATTTGTGGCCATATCTTGTTCATATTTAGAAAGCTTGCTTTAACTATAAACTTATTTACTTATAACTACTTGAGCATTTAATGAAAATGAACCACGAAAGAAGTTATTCTTTCTTCAATGGATTTCAAACAATTTGGTGTTTAATTTATTTCTATGCGTTCAATTTAAAAATTACATTTTTTTTAAATTTTCCGGAGATTTGCCCATATGCGCTTCAATCATCACTTCAAGGACTTTCGTTTAACCTACATACTGAGCTAAGTGCTTCCATTAAAAGAGTGAACATTTTATCGAGATACAATTCTACAAAGAACTGATTAAGTTTTTACCTTGAATGCGCTTTTCAATTGTGGAGTGCTTTCAAGGAAATTTTGTATTTAAGAACATACTTACATGTGAGTGTAATATGGTACATACATACATATGTATTTATGTAGATGTAAATATGTGTTACTACGATTCCGAGTTCACAGTTAAGCAACGTTGATGAATGCAACTGTAGCCAAACTCAAGTCAACAAATTCAAATGTTGCATGCAATAAATCTTACCACAAGTAACATAAAAGCATGCAAAAAGCCTTGCAGTTATCCCCTCCTGTAGGTGTGGCGGAGCATGAAATGGATTGTTGAAT
>NW_016193118.1:0-3331 GCF_001687245.7 Rhagoletis zephyria | reverse complement strand
GATGCAACGGCCGTCGTTAGTCGTCAGTCGTCGGCCGTATTTGTAATCGACAGCAAGCAATAAAACCAATGGAAAATCGACTACAACAAATAGCCGGATATATATAAAAACAATGCAGAAACGACGAAAATGGAAGGTTAGGCAAGAGGTGCAGACGTTATACGTGCTGTGTAGATAAGTATGCAACGGCTTTAGTGAACAGTGGTGCAGTCAAAAATTCAGGGCGGAAAATTTTCGCATATAAATAAATGATATTGCGTTTTAATGTTATCTGAGCTGGAGGCCAGATCTTGCGTTTGGAACTGGTCACGCAAAAACTACTTCTAATGAAGCGTTCAAGAACCTTTGGATAGGATAGTCTTGTTTTCATGGCGACCACGGGAACGATTATACGGACTATGATTTGAGGGCATGCAGCTGGAATGAGGTTCTTCAACATCTCGCTGATTTGTGCCACGCTCTGATGCGATCTTGTCTATGAGCGCCTACGATTTCAATTCCAGCTTAGGAAGTGATCTGTGGTTCTACCATAGGTGATTTCACCGTGGCCCGAAATACGGCGTTTTGTAATAAAAGATTCTCACATAATGTGTTCATAAGGCAATATGGCTATCCGGTTATCCGCTATTCGATCCGAAGCTGGGTTTCAGAAAGGGCGACTCTCTGTCAGAGCGACTTTTTAATGAGAAGTTGGAAACTTTAATACGAGTTGACAAACAATCTGTGACCTAGCGTAACCATAGACGGAATTGTTTAGGTTAGAGAAGTAGTCAACAGAAATTGAACAAGCAGTTGAAGACCCAAAAAAAGGAGTCCGCCGGTGATTATGTGAAAAATTATTATTGTCAGCAACAGGTCTATCACCCTATTAGTGTGGGCGATATGTTCGGACGAATATTGAATAACGCATAAAGCAAGGGCATTCACAAACTCAACGGAAGAACCCCGTTTCGAGTGGAGTAACTGACTTAACTTCAAGACCGCCCTCAGTAAAATTATGTCAATATTATGGGTGGGTTATTACTACCAGGGTTGTTAGATCGATTTTTTCACCTCAGATTTTTTTCCCCCAGAATAAGGAAACTACATCTTGGGAAAGAATATGGATATGGATATGGGGCTGGGTACGGATATGGATATGGAAATGGATATGGATATGGGACTGGATATGTATATATACGGATACGGATATGGATATGAAAACGGATATGAATTCGAATATGAGTACGGATATGGATATGGATATAGGATTCCAACAAGAGTATGGATATGAATATAGAAATGCATATGGATTAGGGCTGAATGCGGATATGGATTCAAATATGAGTTATGGAATAAGGATATGGATATGGGTATAGATCATGGAATTAGGATATGGATATGGATAAAACTATAGTTATAGATATGGTTTTGAATATTGATATGTGGCTTTGGATAAGAATATGGGGATATGGATAAGTATATAGATATGGACAGGGACGTGAACCGGTTTTGAACCGGAAACCCGCTTTTTTTCTATTAATTAACTGAACCATTAACCGAACCGAAATTTTCCACAAATGTTTATCCGAAACGAAAACCGAACCACTTTCTTTAAAGATTTAAAAGTTCGTTTCAACCAATTTTCAATAGATAAATGTACCCACTTTTTTTCTTTTTGTTAAACATGGTAATACCTACCATGTTTTTTTACCATGTGACAATATCAAATGTAAAGGCAGCCCATCTCACTTGGTGCTTAACCTTGCACGTTGTTGCACTTGACACTTGACACTTAAATTTGCGCGTAATTTTTTTTGTTTTTCGAACCGCTGAACTGAACCGACCAAATTTTTCATCCGGTTCACGTCCCTGGATATGGATGTGAATATGGAAATGGATATGGATTCAAATATGAGATGGATACGGATATGGATTTGCGAATGGATATGGATAGGGATTGTGGATAAGGATATGGATTGGGTATTGGTATGGATAAGGATATGCATGTGGATATGGGAACTGATAGATATTGATAAGTATATAAATATGAAATTTACATATCCTATATATATAGATGTCAATACACCTAATAGAAATGAACACTGTCAACTCGGATTTATACGAGAGTCAAATTTTGTAGGGTTGTAAGCATAGATGATTTATAGAGGTGGGCACATTTCTTCGATTGTAGACTTTCGGCATAACGTTGCAAACAATGTAAAATAAATTAAATAATAAATTTAAATTAATGAAATACATCAACTGACAAATTTTATAATAGCCAAATTCTATTCCCAATATGGCAGTTCTTAGATAAGAAAAGTTGCCGATGATAGCTAAGATTGCCCTTTTTCCCAATAATCGGCTCTCAGTGAACGTGTGAACTGAATTCTGTATTATCCTCAGTATAAACGCGCCCCTTTAGTCACCGCTAAACTTTCGTCATCACCCATTTCATCGTACATAGCGACCGATCACGTTGCGAATACAAAATTTCCACACTGTAACTCCGCATACGCGACTCGTTTTGCAAAGAAGAAAAATGTGTGTACCACTTCCTACGTTCCTACGCCAGCTTAAATGACAGGAACTAGACGGCTGCGGTGCTTAGGCCGTCTAAATCGCCAACTTTAAAGGGGCAAATGTACATACATATATATATGTACATTCGCGAATGCCAAATCTCCCTAAGACCACCGCTTTTACACGTTAACCAGTGGGTGCTGACCACCGCAGCAAACACCGCTTGCCTCTTGCACAACATACCCGCAGACCCAGCTTTTGAACATACAGTGAGTGAGTGACTCCCGCCAACGCAGCTGCAAACTTCAATTCCTTTCAATTCCAACTGCTTACGTCTGTGTGTATGTATTCATGCCGATGAAGCAGCAAATTCCCACTCATACTTTCAGATATCCAATTTCTGCAATATATTCTATTCACTTCTGCTACCTCCTCTCCGGGCCATGCTGTCGTTCACGAACGCCTTGAATGGCGCGATTGTTGCTGCTGCTGCGTTTGGATGCTGCTGCGTCTGGATGCAATGTTCGCATTTTACGTTTTTGAATATTTGCATTTTTTGTTGTTGCTTTTGTTGATCGTTGTTGTTGTTGTTGTGTCGCTTTTGGCGTGACTATGGATTGTGGTGGCTACTGTCTCACATTGTTTTGGGGGGTAGCATGTGAACGCGATTAATACAAACATACCGATAAACAAATGTGTATGGGTGTGTGCATACATATAAAAATGTCTGTATGGCTTGTAAATATGATATTTGACTGAAGTTGGTAGGCCGTTGCGTTTGCCGTTTTCGTTGTCATTCCTAGTATTTCTAGTTGAGACTTCCTTC
>NW_016193117.1:0-3331 GCF_001687245.7 Rhagoletis zephyria | reverse complement strand
TAAATTAATGGGCATCCAGTGATATTCACAGTCCAGTGGTGTGAGCACAGTTCAGCTTTCTTGGTGGGGCACCTGCACATGAACACAGTGAGCATCCAGAATTACATACTTAAGTTTGTCATTCTGCATTGTGCATCCTTTAGTGCCTTTAGTTGCACGCTGATTACCACCATAACTGCCATGCTAATGATGCTGTTCTGTTGGTTGTTTCATTTTTACTGCTTTTTTGCATCTTTTCTGTTGTTTTTGTGTGGATCTAAAATGATGAATTTAGAGTGTGAATTGTTTTTTATCACGACTTTTTTCGTGTTTGTTTTAAACCGTGAACGTGTGACACACTTTTTTTTCACCCGACCACTAGTCATGATCACTGCTAATGCAGAACTTGAGCACTGTTTTATTGATCAATAAAACCGGACAGATTTATTGTGAATCTTTTTGCAGCCTAAGATCAACCAAATCTGCGGTCAGTTTNTCTAAAATGATGAATTTAGAGTGTGAATTGTTTTTTATCACGACTTTTTTGTGTTTGTTTTAAACCGTGAACGTGTGACACACTTTTTTTCACCCGACCACTGGTCATGATCACTGCTAATGCAGAACTTGAGCATTTTTTATGGATCAATAAAATCGGACGGATTTATTGTCATTTTTTGCAGCCTTAGATTAGCCCAATCTGCGGTCAGTTTAACTGGGCATTTTTCAAACGGGTTTTTACTACTAAAAACAATGTCATTGCTGTGTCACGGATGTCACACTCATTTTATTACCCCCTTTAGAAGTGCATTTTAAGTGGTGTGGTCACCCTATGATTTTATACTTTTGAGAGCGTGACACAAGGCGACACACTGCTGCATCCTAAAGTTATTGCTAAACACACACACATTAACCCCATCCTTTCTTCTTCTTCTTCTTTTCATCCTTTTCATCACAGGGACACGTGACGGTTTTGGCCTGGGCACCGAGCGAACACTCGAAGGATTTCAGCGGTACCGAATGGTGGGCAACGATGATGAAGGTAAGAGTTACTGCTGATTAGGGGTCTTCTTCATCTTTTCAAGTTTGCCTAATTTAATCCTTCAGTTGTGAAACGCAGTTTTTGCTACTCTAGCTTATAATCTTACTTTCAGTCTTAATTATTTATGNTGGGCAACGATGATGAAGGTAAGAGTTACTGCTGATTAGGGGTCTTCTTCTTCTTTTCAAGTTTGCCCTAATTTAATCCTTCAGTTGTGAAACGCAGTTTTTCCTTCTCTTGCTTATAATCTTACTTTCAGTCTTAATTATTTATGCAGTGCCAAATAGTAATTAGTTTTAAAAATTAATTAATTTTCACTGGAGAAACAATGAGCTCGCTCGCTAGCTCTCGCCGGGCCAAAAGAAAGTTTTCCAGTTTTCTAACCCTTCTGCTGCTGCTGCTGAAAAGTTTCAGCATTTAGTTTACCTCGTTATTTACGCCATACAGAACTACTACTACTACTGTAAGAAAATGAGCCCTTGCAGAAGCATAAGACGGGTCGCAAAAGTTGGACCAAGCTCTCTGCAATTTGCATTTTGCGCGCTAATTAATTAAGTTTGTTTAACTCTTTCTTTTGCTGCTGTTGCTGCTCTGCTGCAAAACAGGCCACCACTGTGGTGTAATAATGATCACTCGCTAGCAAACAAAAAGGTGAACTGAGTAGGAAAACTAGGGAGAAGAGAAAGAAAAAGTTCACCAGGAAGTTTTCTGCTGCTCCTGCTTGCTTGTGCCTTTTCGGTCAATCGATGCAGCCATTAACTTTCAATTGCCTCACCTTCTTCTTCCCCTTCTTCTTCCTCTTCTTCTTCTTCAGTTGGCCTCTTCTCTGTTTCAGCTGCTCAATTGCCCGAGTTTACTCGCTCGTTTGCTGCCTTTGCCACTAANCAGGCCACCACTGTGGTGTAATAATGATCACTCGCTAGCAAACAAAAAGGTGAACTGAGTAGGAAAACTAGGGAGAAGAGAAAGAAAAAGTTCACCAGGAAGTTTTCTGCTGCTCTTCTTGCTTGTGCCTTTTCGGTCAATCGATGCAGCCATTAACTTTCAATTGCCTCACCTTCTTCTTCCCCTTCTTTTTCTTCAGTTGGCCTCTTCTCTGTTTCAGCTGCTCAATTGCCCAAGTTTACTCGCTCGTTTGCTGCCTTTGCCACTAATGTGTGTGCTTGCTACGCCAATGGCAAGTGTTGCTGCAGAGCTTTCCCCTAAAATTGAAGTGGAAATCGATATTGGGAATTTTAATTTTAAATCGAACACTTATTAAGTTGGAAGTGTTCCTGTGTTTTGGCGGTGATGTTGTTGTTGTCAGTGTGTGTAGCACCACTGACCACAATGATTTATCTCAATAGGATTGCCTGTCGCAGTGTGTTCTCTTCTTGTGTCTTGTGTTTGGGGGCAGAGCTTTTCAGTGTACGACATTGGAGTTACATTACGGGCAAGTGAGCAAAGACAAATTACATTCTGGCCAGCCACTACTACTACTACAGCTACTGCTAACAAAAAAAACTGCTTTTTGAAATGAGTTGAGGCTGAATCGATGTTCCAAGTTGCTTGTTGTTTGGTGTTCTTCCTTTGGCTGAAGACGGTAGCTTTATTTTTGGTGTGTTCTTTTCCATTTGTCGTTTCCGCTGCTGCTGCTCCTGCTGCCTGGCCGGATAATGGCCCGGTAGTGGAAAAGAAGGGGGGGAGAAAGAAGAAAAAAGATTTTTTTGTTGTGGGGGAGTTTTCACTAATAGATTGGCCAATCTTTGCGAGATTAGCCCTCCACTGTCCTTCACTGTCTAAGCACATTACATTACCAATTGTTATCTCCAGTGCCACACTCGGTGATTGGATTCGATGGATTCCACACACACACACACACACACACACACACTGTACACACTGGACACTGACTGGATTCAGGCGCGATTCTTTGATTGCGTTCGATCAGTTCGAACTCGACGGCGCTGGCTGTACAACTGCTGCTGCTGCTGCTGCTGCACCAGAGGCAGAGATAAATTGTTTGCCATTTTTCTTGCTTTTCGTTTTTCTTTTTTTCCCTCTCCTCTCTTCGCCTCTCCTCTCTCAGCAAACCCTTGTTTCATCCTTTAATTGTTTTAAGACTTTGATCGAGACTTCGGCGAGAGTCCAAATTAAGCGAGCTGGCGTCCGCATCACCGCTGTTGTGCTGCTGCTGCTGCTGCTGCTGCTGCTGCAGGCTTTCTTTCATCAATTGCCCAGACCTATTACCAGAAAGAAGAGTGAAAGGAAGAAGACTGACTTGGCACAGCCATTTGAGACACTGTCTGCCACTGGGCACTCGTAATGATTTCC
>NW_016193116.1:0-3331 GCF_001687245.7 Rhagoletis zephyria | reverse complement strand
AGGAAGGCTTCTTTTGCTGCAGTGCTCAACTCCTCAAACACTTCAAGCACAGGAAATTTTCAATGTCTCATTGGACTTTCATCTCCTAACGAGTAAAACCATCTCTAAAAAAGTTCCCCATCCTCCACCATCACCACCTTTGACTTTCATCATCCTCTCTTTAATCCCCGCTTAGAAGGAAAAAGTAGCAGCGCATGCACATGTGATCTGGTGGTGCACTTGAGAGCACCGAATCGGCAGCAGCTGCAGTAGCCGTCTGTGCTGACAATGGTGAACGCGATGGTGGTGGTGGATCACTGGAAGCAGCCGCAGCAGAAAGGCCCACTGGGCAAGGCGCCATTGCCAGTGTGCCTCTCACTCTCACTCTCTGTATTTGAGCTTGGTGTCCTCGGCAAACACAGTGTAACAGTGTAACAGTGTAGCACTCTCGTGCACTCTCACTCACTCTCTCTCCGCTTGTCCCAAAGCACGGTGGTCGGCACCCTGAGCACCAGCACTGCTCGGCCACGACTCGCCTTGTCACCAGCCGCTGCCGCTGCCGTCGTCGCCGCCGCCAAAAGAGCGCTGTCTGCCGACGTTTGGTCATCATCAGATCAGATCAGATCAGACAAATTGACAGAGACAGCGCACACACACACACCTCATGGCGATTGGTGTGTGCTGAAGACCGTCGTCGCTGCTGCTGCTGCTGCTGCTGTAGTCAAGAAGAAGAAGAAGAGCCAAACGTCAGCAGATGTAATTCAATTTGGTAGTAGTGCCAGCTCAATGTTCATCAGCAGTGCCATTCACCACCACCAGCACCAGCACCACCATCTCTGGTTCTCTTCTTCCCCAGTCAGCACTGCTGACTCAGCAGTGTCTCTGATCGTCAGCAGTGCCTGTCCCTACTCTCTGCCTTCTTCTTTTGTTTGCTACTACAATGATGTGCAGTACTACTACTAGTAATTAAGTTAACTCAAGTCCTTGCCACTCTTCAAATCCCGCTTCTTCTGTAACTTCATCTTCAGAGGTGCTACTGCTGCCGCCGCCGCCGCCGTCCTCGTCGCCAGATCATCTGGACACGGCAGACTACGCCAGCGCACGTCAGTGTGGCGGCAGAATCAGCACTACCGCTCTTTGACAGCTTCGCTGCTGCTGCTGCTGCTCCTCTGTTATTGTTGTGCCACTGCAGCTGTGTGTCTGGTTGATTGGCGTGGTGTGGTGCTCTCTCATCATCAGCGTGTTGGACAAGCGTCATCACCAACGCCGTCATCCGCTGCATTCTCTGGTGTTTTTGTTGTTGACACGGCTGCTGCTGCTGTTGTAATCGTAATCGTCTGCGTCGTCTGACCAAGACCACCACCTTTACCGGTGTGATAACTCATTCCTGGTGATACCTGCACACAAATTCATTCATTCGGTACGTGTTCTCATTTGTTTACCTTAATTCAGTCATACGAGCCTTGCGGTGCCCTGTAGTGTCCAGAGCAGTGTCTGATGATGATTTCCCCATTCAGTCGGGTCGATATGCATTGATTGTCTGATCTCCTCTTTCCCTACCACTACCTGCAATTTTATTGCTATTCACAAAGTCGTTTTCGCTCTTACCATTTTGCAAAGAAGAGAGTGATACCTCTATCTTAATTACCGTTGCAGTTCGAGTGCGCAGGTTTTTTTCTAAGAATTTCCAGGCTGTAGGTTGGTAGTTGTTTTTTTGTTTTGACGGTATTGTTGTCCCTAACTCACACTATCTCACTGCCCTTTGCTCTTCTTTCGCACATTTTCTCTCTCCGCTGACTGAAACTAATTGACCGACCGACTGACTGTCTCATATTACCACTGAAATCATCCTCTTCTCCTGAAATGTCTGCCTCCACATGATCAGATTACCAGCTGCACTTTGAGAAAAACAACCACCACCACCACCGCCACAGTAAACACATCCGAACCACTAGCCGCCCACCTCAGGCACAAGGAACCTCTCCTCAACTACTCCTCAACTACTCAGCAGCAGTCAACAGGAAACTAAATACTTGGCAGAGAACGATGGTGCAAAAGTACACTGCTCCGGTGCGCGTCTACAAGTACCCCTTTGAGCTGGTTATGGCGGTAAGTGAATCAATCTCACTTTTTTATTGCTTTCTATCCTTCTAACCTTGCCCTATCTGTTGACACACACGTGTGTTTTCTCTGCCGATCACAATATTTGCATACTTGACGTCAGTGCGGTGGAGCAGTGCGGGCAGCCTGCTCTACCCCGCCAGGTTAGGGAAAACCGCCGCTGATTAGAGTGAGCACCTTTGCCATTTAGCTGAAGCCTTTGTCGCCGCCACTGCCTCGCCCACACAGTTTGGGGCATTAAATTGGCAGTGGTTCCGGTAGTGACTGACTGCACTGATTGGCTCATCCGGAGAGAGAGCAGACTGGCTTCCTCAGTTTTGCTGTCACCCTCAGCTGCTGCTCCTTCTGCTGCTTATCTCAATTGCCTGAATATTGACAGCTACTCTATAAATAGCAGCGTCTTCTGCCAAGAGTGAGCACTAGGTGTGTGAGCACTAATTTCTATTGTCACTGGCGGTTTCTCCGTGTAGAATAGAAAACACGCCACTAACCTATGCCATTTAAGTGCTTGTGCCTCCTCTCCCTCTCCCTCTCTCTTCTACTGTCCGCTAATGAGCACCGCTATCTACCACCGCAATGAATTGGAATGCTCTTTCGGGTGGCAGAACACGCCTCAGCCATAATACACTTGCGATCGATTCTTAATTGCCCACTGCACTAAGATGATGGTGATCTGGAAGAAGGCAGCCAGCTCTCTCACCTCTGCCGCTCCATCAACTCCTCTCCCTCACTCAAAGGAATGTGAACCCAAAAATGTCAATCGTGTAGAGAGCGTTGCGTGCACCGAGTGCCCAACAACAACAACAACAACAACAACCACCACCACCATCACCACAGCAGCCCAATTGCTCTGTAGTGTGTCCGAATATCGCTGGCAATCTCAATTATCACTCTCACCTGGTGGCAACTGGAATTGCTGCTGCTGCTGCTGCTGCAGCTATGCGTGTCGCAGGCGTCAGTGTCCTCCACTTCAGCGTTATTGTTCTGTGCCTTCGCTACTATATATGATAATTTATCCTTTAATCACACCGAGCCTCGTCGATCCTCTCTCCTTCCCCATCGTCATTTTCACTTCATGTTTTCCCTCCTGTTTTCGGTGTTTGTGTGTGTGTGTCTGAGTACGCCTCGGACAAATAATGAGTGGCACAAAGAATGATGGCGCACGAAGTTTGCTTTTGGTCTTCTTCCCTTCCCTTTTTATGCCGCTTCTCTGACGTTGCCCGGCGACGGC
>NW_016193115.1:0-3331 GCF_001687245.7 Rhagoletis zephyria | reverse complement strand
AGCCATCACCACCACCACCTCCTGGCGGCGGCAACAACCCCAACCGCCGCCCCACAGTGATCACCGTGGTGGACGCGCCCATGGAGATCGTCCTGATGATGCTCTTCACCCGTCAGCTGGCCCTACTGGCGAGCATCCTGGAGAGCCTGGGCGCCGCCCTGCAGATGGCCACCCTAGAGACGCTGGCGCTGATGCACCTGCAGTCGATTCCCGGCGCCGAGGAGCAGAGCGGTGCCGTTGCCAAGCACGTCTTTAAGGGCATCCTCGAGCTGCTGGACCTGTTCCGGGTGGAGCTGGTGCAGACGGCGATGCTCATCTCCGGTCAGACGGACATCAGCTATGAGACGCTGAAGGAGATTGGCGCTCGCATTGACCGGCAGCAGCAGCAGAACTCGCCTCCGCCGCCGAGCTTTCAGCTGATTCGCGACTCACTGCGCACTGCCGACGCCNTATGAGACGCTGAAGGAGATTGGCGCTCGCATTGACCGGCAGCAGCAGCAAAATTCGCCGCCACCGAGCTTTCAGCTGATTCGCGACTCACTGCGCACTGCCGACGCTCTGTCAGACTCCTTCAGCGAGGCCACCATTGATGTGGTGCGCAATTCGGACGCCTTTCTGCAGTCACTGGAGCAGCAGCAAATGCGGGAGGATGTGCCCGAGGGCGAGCAGCACCTGACCAACCAGCAGATGGCCCAGCTGACGCTCAACATTCTCCAGCTGGATCAGTTTATCCGTTCGCAGCTCAATCCGCGCCTCATTCGACCGCCGCAAAATCAACAGGCGACGGGAGAGTTTGGCCCTAGTGGGCCGTCTTCTGATCCGTCTTCATCAGGTGATTGAAATGGAAGCAATTTGGATCTTTTCAATTTTTTTCCTCTATTTCAATGCACATTTTTTGTCAAATAGACCATTTTATTACTTTCAGGTAAACCTAACACAGCTTTGCATTGCAAGTTAGCTGATTGAATTTTCAGTTTCTTTAGTTACTGAAACTGTTTATCTTTCACAAAAATACAGCAAATAAGTCAAGTCCGAGTCAGTCATCAGCAACAATGCACAAAAAGTGGAATTTTTAAGCAAACTAACCAGTGATAAAAATCACGTCAAACTACTCTCATGAGTCATCATTTCCAATTCCGGTCAACCGCTCTACAATGTTCTCTTCAAAACTTCTTCTTTCAGTGTTTATTGCCCTTCTCTGTTTGGCCGTCCTCTGGGCTGATGGCGGTAGCGGCGTCACTGAGACGACCATGTCTTCAGGTGATCACTCAAACAACAACAGCACCACCGTAAAGCCCTACGTGCCCTTTGACCGGGTCTTCCTGATCGGCTTTGCCGGTGAGCAGAGCATGGTGCTGATCACCTCCTCCTACGAGTTCTACAACGTCAGCATCGGTAACTTTCACGGCGGCAATCTGGCCCTGTTCAACGCCTCGGTGACGCCGCTGTCGGAGAAGTTTGCCCACAATGAGGCTTTTGCAGACGTGGACAACGATACTGAGCTGTACCATGGCATCAGTCTGCAGCACGCCAACCAGTCCTACCTCTACTTTGCCCTCGATGACAGTATTGGACAGGTGAACAGCAGTGGTGGACGCATCGTCAATCTGAACAGCAGCACTGGAGAGAAGTTGCAGGCAATTGGCTCCCTTGAAGACCACTGGCTCTCCGTCAAAGACAATGACTCTGAAGTGTACCTGGTCCGCAGTGAGCCGCACTCAATGGCGGTCTCCATTGCCAAGGGCGCCTTTACCTGGAAGAACAGTAGCATCAGCACCGACAAAAACGCTTCTCAAAGTTTAGCTGACATGAGCAACACCACTGCCTTCTTCACCATTTGTCTGGTGGAGCCAGGTGCCCACAATCAGACGATCACTCTGACGATGAAGCCGTGCGAGTACCCGGTCACCTGGAAAGGACCATTCAGTGGCTTTGTCACCCAGTCCTACATCTTCATCTTCAGCATTGACCGCGTGTACATCTTTACGCTGAGCCTCTTCAAGGCAGCAGTGGCAGCAGCAGCAGGCAAAGACGACGACAAAGATAGCAAAAAGCTCTTTGTCGACCAGTTCTACCAGTCCACCTTTAATCAGTTCTTCTGGTCGGAAGAAGGAAGCGCCGATGAGCCCCTAGATTTGGCGNTTGTCTGGTGGAGCCAGGTGCCCACAATCAGACGATCACTCTGACGATGAAGCCGTGCGAGTACCCGGTCACCTGGAAAGGACCATTCAGTGGCTTTGTCACCCAGTCCTACATCTTCATCTTCAGCATTGACCGCGTGTACATCTTTACGCTGAGCCTCTTCAAGGCAGCAGTGGCAGCAGCAGCAGGCAAAGACGACGACAAAGATAGCAAAAAGCTCTTTGTTGACCAGTTCTACCAGTCCACCTTTAATCAGTTCTTCTGGTCGGAGGAGGGAAGCGCAGATGAGCCCCTAGATTTGGCCTTTCTCTTCTTGCTCATCCTCTTTGTGATGGTGGTCCTCTTTCTGCTCTTTCTCATTGGAATGCTGCTCTGGCGTCGGGATCGGGATGAGAAGACGCCCATAACCTGGACGCTGCGTCAGGAGACTCGACTGAAGGAGTTCTACAATCTGCAGAACAAGGGCGCCGTCAAGGGAAAGGAGCTGAGGTTCACCAGCAAGTTCCTGCCGTCAGCGGCGGAAAGTCAGAAGGGCAGCCTGCGGACAAACTGGTTCGATGACCCGCCTTCTGCGCCGCCTGCCATTCCTGCCGTCGTCAAGTCTGCTGCTCCGAAGGTGGTACCACCTCTGTGGCCGCCCCCAAAAAGCGCCAGCAGAAACAAGCAAAGCAAGTCGACGCCAAAGGCAGGCAAAGGGAAGATGGCCAGCAGCAGTAAATCGGGGGTCGCAAAGTCTGCGGTGGCCAAATCTGCAATGGCCAAATCTGCAATGGCCAAGTCGGCGCTTGCCAAGTCAGCAGTGGTGAAGAGCAAGGCCCTGACCAAGGTGGTGAAGAGCCTCAAGTCTAAGGGTAAGGTGAAGAAGGTGCTGCTGGGCAAGGAAAGTAGCTCCAGCGCCAGTGCCAATCAGATAAAATCCGCTCTGAAGCAGAAGCAGTCGGCGAAGGTTGGCGGCAAGCAGATGAAGAGCAAAAGGAAGAGCACCATTAAGAAGGTCAAAGGAGATAAATCAAGAGGCAGCAGCAGCAGAAAGTGATTTCTAGTTTTGTCAATTGTTTCAACGGTAGGAATTTGATGATGATTTAGTTTTTACAATTTATTAAAGTTTGAACATTTTTATGTATTTTCAGTGAAAAAGAATTTAAACTAGCATTTTTTACTGCTTTGGCAATGTATAAAATGACATCTT